>NW_016157398.1:220110-223595 GCF_001687245.7 Rhagoletis zephyria
CAATATTTCGAAATTTAAGGACGCTAATTTACTTAAAATGTATACACCCCGGCTTATCATGTAGCGGTAGCTTTCGGAAAGGTGGAAAACATATATTTAATACTTGCGCCGGGTATTTAATGTTCGGTTCCGCCCGAACTTAGACTTTCTTACTTGTTGTTAGTAATTTTACGCGTTCCTTTCCCACTTTGTCTAACTGAGAGCGCGACAAAAATTTGCTGAACACTCTTTGTTCGAAACAAATTGATTTTGATTTTCTAACCGAACGACTTGATCAAGGCGAATTAATATAAGGTGATAGCAGTAGTACAAAAACAAAAATTTACATGTATTTTATTTTTGCTTCGGCGGCATAAACAGTCAAAATCTGTTAGAGTGTGTGTAGAAACTCAAACAAAATTTTTTAATTTGGCATCAGACGCCGTGCGGCGAAACACATACACAAAATCAGATGATCTAGTAACACCACCTTATATAAATTCGCCTTGGACTTGATGATTCGGGTTATTTGCCCTCAAAATCGCATGTGGGCAACAATATCATCAGTTTTTCGCTTCAGAACAAAATATCCGGCAAAAATGTTTTGAGAGCAAATAAAAAGTTGTTCGGACACGAACGGTGAATCCGCCTTTACGATCGAATCGAAATAAGAGGAAGAGAGAAAACATCTTCAAAATCAGCTGTTTGCCCATAATGGAATTATACCAGGTGTAGTAATAAGAGCGAGAAGAAAGATTTGACACTATCCTTTTTGAAAATTTGCTTGAACAAATTTCAACAAGATAGCCGAATGTCAAGAAAGCTAAGAAAATAAAGCCAGACAGCTGTTTTATTACTACACCTGGTATAATTTCACCATGCTGTTTGTCTAGGAATGCGTGAAATCGAAACAAAACAAATATGTATTTGCCACCAAACTATGGCCCCTATTATGAGTTGCATTCGATCTTCGACTGTGCTCGAAAGTGCTAATCGTACGAATTTTCATTTGGTATTATGGCGCTCATTCGATGAAGGATAGCGCTATTGTGAATTTCGCTCGTTTAGGTTGTTCACAATAGTATATTTTTCACCACTGAAAAGCTTTGTTTACAGATCGAGCAAACTAAATAGAGTGCTTATACATATGTACATATGTAAATTTGTGCAAATTAAAATGAAATAAAAAAGAAAGTGAGTTTATAAAAGCGTAGTAAAAAAAAAATTCGAATTAGCACAACGGAGTTCTGGTTGAACGATTCGTCAGAGAATGAGGGCTTAAAAAACTGGCCAAGAGCAGAAAACGTGAGAGTTTAAGTGCAGTCTTTCGAATATATTTTGACATACAATATATTTAAGAAATTTTGTGATCAACATAACAAACATATTCTGAACGCTCAGAATATATGAGTCGGAAAGGAGTCCTAGGTAGGTAAGAAATATGAGTTTCAAAAACAAACTTTTTTTTATTCTTATATGAATCTTTTAGGAGTCATATATGATCCAAGATATGAGCCAGCACTTTGTGCTAACCTTGTTTATACAGATATGAAAAATAATTAGGAAGGAAAAAATAAACAAAATTTAGCTGCAGCAACTGCTATTACATGAATGCTGCAATATATGTACATATATATGTATGCGCAGAGGTATGTATATACATATGTAAAGTATTTGAAATGAATTCCTTGCTAACATGGCTCTAAAGTAAGTTCATTAAGAGAGTTGAAGAATAAAGCCAAGAGTCACAGAACAACATAAAATAAGACTCCGAAAGTAGGAATTTATGAGGCCAATGAGAGTCATTTAAGAGCTTCAAAAAGAGTTCAAAATGAGCCGTATATGAGCCCAATAAGAGTCCAATATGACTCATATTGAGGCTCTTTTGATGTATGAATTTAAGCTCTTATAGGTCGACCTTCGCAGGAAGGGAAACACCCTCATTTCGGACTCTTAAATGAGCTCATTATGAGCACAAAGGCTCCACAATTGGACTCCTTAAAGACTCATTTATGACTCCAAATGTTTGCTGGGCTGATATCAAATTGAAAAAATTTGTTTCAATTTCTACACACACTCTTTAAGATTTTTACAGTTTATGCCGCAATTGCCTTTAAAGGCAAAAACAAAATACATGTAAATTTTTGTGTTTGTACTCCTGCTATCACCTTATATTAATTCGCCTTGATCCAAATCTATTTAAAATATATTAAAACTATAAACTAGGGCTGTGCGATTATTCGATTACTCGAGCAAGTTGGTTAATCAATTATTCGGTTAATCAATTACTCGAGTAATCAAGATTTTGATTACTCAAAACGATAATTAATCGAGTTACTTGAAATATGATTACTCAAAAAAAATAATTTTGCTCGTTAAAAGAGTTTGCTTTGGAAAATGCTTATTTTCTTTTTTACATTCTGTATATGAAAAAAATTTTTTGTTTTAATTTTTGAAAACAGAAACGTTGTTTTCAAAGTATCAAGGAACTTTAGCTACTTTATACATATGTAAAGAGTTGAAATGTTGATTACTCATTTTACTCGAAATGTTGATTAATCATAAAGCAAATTACTCAAATATTTTTGTTTTTGGTTAATCAAAAATCTTGATTACTCGAGTAACTGAACTTTTGAGTAATCATAATTTCCAATTAATCGAATAATTGAGTTATTTACTTTATGATTAATTAAAATTTTGAGTAATCAATTAATCGCACAGCCCTACTATAAACAGCTCCATGATTTTGTTTTCAGAGATCGTGCCAACAGCGTATAGGGATTTTCTTTCATATGTAAAACCAGACTTTCGTGTTTACTATTCACGACGTTAGAACTGTTTGAAATTAATATAAATTGTTTAAAATTAGTGTCTAGCCGCCAAAAAGTAAGAAAACAAATGCAAAATCATACATTTTTAAAATTTTCTAACATTTCGCTACACCAACGAAAGCAAAATTCTGTTCGACAGAAAATTCGATACTCAACAAAAATTTCGACACGCTTGCATAGCTCATAATACGAATTTCACTTTCGATCTCCGATAGCCAGCGCACTCTGGGCAACGTGAGCAACCCATGTGCGAGATGCGGTAACCAATCCGAGTGGAGCCTTGGCTCACGGCAGAAAGAGAGGGAGCTTCGGTGGGGCCACTCCGACTTATTCGGTTTAAGGGCTCACTGAAGTCTGCAGCGTCTGTTCACCAGTAGGTGCGGCTGCAAGCGGGTGTCTGCTCGTAGCAAGCGGCTAGCGTCCCAGAAATGGGTTGTGCGCTGGGCTTGGGACCCGCCACGTAAAAACCACTTCCAGTGAAGAAGCAAGGCAAAGCCTCGGATGAGACCCCCCTTATAATGACGACCACGGCAAACGTTTAAAGGACTACGATTTGAGGGCATGCACCTGGAATGTCCGGACCCTTAATGGGGAAGGTGCCTCTGCCCGGCTGGTTGATGTCCTCGTAAGGACAAAAGCTGACATCACCGCCATCCAAGAAATGCGTTGGACGGG
>NW_016157398.1:224300-256943 GCF_001687245.7 Rhagoletis zephyria
CATTTTTTGCTGCACAGAGGCGGGTGCGTATCTTGGCTGCAACAAGATAGTGGTCCGAGTCGATGTTTGGCCCTCGGAGTGTGCGTACGTCTGAAACACTGGAAGCGTGCCTTCCGTCTATCACAACATGATCGATTTATCGTTTTTCGATCCGGAGACAGCCACGTAGCTTGATGGATCTTTTTATGCTTGAACCTACGACTGAATACTACCATGTTTCGGGCCCGGCGAAGTCGATCAGCCTCAATCCGTTGTCGGACGTTTCGTCGTGGAGGCTGAATTTTCCGACGGTGGTTCCAAAGATCCCTTCCTTGCCCACCCAGGCATTGAAGTCGCCAAGCATGATTTTGATATCATGACGGGGGCAGCGCTCGTACGTGCACTCCAAGCGCTCATAGAAGAGATCCTTGGATACCTCATCCTTCTCTTCCGTCGGGGCATGGGCGCAGATGAGCGAGATGTTGAAAAATCTCGCTTTGATGCGGATTGTGGCTAGACGCTCGTCCACCGGGATGAACGACAGTACTCAGCGACGGAGTCTCTCTCCCACCACAAATCCAACTCCGAATTAGCGTCCCTTTACATGGCAGCTGTAGTCGACGTCGCAAGGCCCCCGACATTGCTTGCCTTGCTTTTACGCGCTGGCGACGGCGAGTACCGCAGACGATGGAACGATGAGATGTATGAGCTTTACAACGACATAGACATAGTGCAGCGAATTAAAATAGAGCGGCTCCACTGGCTTGGCCATGTCGCTCGNGAACCCGCTGGTGGTAGCAGAGGAAGAGGGAGGCCCCCACTGCGATGGAAAGATCAGGTGGAGAAGGACTTGGCGTTTCCAATTGGCGCCAGTTGGCACAGAGGAGAAACGACTAGCGTGCTTTGCTGAACTCGGCCAAAATCGCTTAGGTGGTTACAGCGCCAAAAAAGAAGGACTTTTAGGACTTAAAAACCTAAAAAAAAGGCAAAATAAAAAAGCGAAATAGGCAGGAAAAGACAGTAGAAATAGCAAAAAAGGCAAAAGGTACTAAAAAGACAAAAACTAAAAAATAGCACTGGTTTACAGGAAAACTTTGCAAATTGCTCGCCGATTCCGAAAATCTAGTTACTTTTCTATTCTATGGATAAGTTTTCGAGATATTTTCAGGTGTACATGGCGTATGAGTGACATTCTTTCATGCTAATTTTTCATTAAAAAAAATCTTTGCGCATTTTCATATGACCACTTATTACTTCTTTATTTATCCATTGATTTTCTTCATTATCAACTTGATTTTTTTGTAACAGAACAGGTTTTAACTCTGCCTTGAATCTACTAAACGTGCGCTCGACATGAGTTGATACATGTCGCGCCCAATTTAAATAAGGAACGTTTGGAACTTTTATATTATCAGGAATAAGGGGTTTTCGTCGCTATAATCACTTTTATAAAGGTACAATAGGCAAAAAAGGCAAATATCTTAAAAAAGGCAACACCAAATGTGTATAAAGAATGTACACGAAAAAAAACTGGTCACAGTTAAAACGTTCTAAAACATAAATATATTAATGGAATTCAACGATATTTACATATATTTACATCTAAACTTAGTTTTATTGAAATTCGTTAAAAAAGAGTTAATTCTCCTTGTAATAAGCAAACGATCGCAATTTTGACTTTATGTCCTTCATTAGCCCTTGCACAGAAGTTTCAGTGATTTCCTTGGAAACCAGCTGCCATTTATTTTTGAATTGTTGTGCGTTTTTTACAGCTTTGTGGGTCTTAAGAAGTTTGGATTTCATAACGGCCCAGTAGGTTTCGATCGGCCGATGCTCTGGACAATTAGGTGGATTCACCTCTTTTGCTACAAAATACACTTTGTTTCTATGTTACCATCCTAAAGCCATTTTTCCGTAATGACATATCGCGAGATCAGGCCAAAAAAGCACTGGATCTTTATGAAGCCGTATAAGAGGTAAAAGTCGCTTTTGCAGACACTCCTTAACATAAATTTCTTGGTTAATTGTACCAGTGCTTACAAAAGGATCACTTTTGAAGCCGCATTGGCAAATTGCCTGCCAAATGAGAAACTTTTTGGGAAATTTGTCAAACTTTTTGTTTTTATATTTATCTGCAACATTGCCTCTTTTATTTGCAGTGTGAAATTCGCGGCCCCGGATTTGTTTAAAATCGGCTTTTACGTACGATTCGTCATCCATAACAATACAGCCAAATTTTTGTATGAGACTGTCGTACAATTTCCGAGCACGTTGTTTCGCCAACAAATTTTGCTTACCGTTGCGATTAGGTGCTGCATTCACTTTGTAAGAACGTAGTCCTGCTGTTTTGCATACTTTTTGTATATACGAAGACGACATGTTTAATTTTTTGCCGACATCTCTTACCGAAAGTCCAGGATTATCCTTAAAAACAGATAACACTTCCTTTGCCTTAATTTCGCAAGCAAATCCTTTTTTTCTGCCACTACCAGGGTTCCTTTTTAAAGATAAACATTCATTGTACTTTTTAAGCACATAAGTAACGGTAGACTTTGGAAATTTTAGCTTTTTTGCGATGTCGTTATGGAACATGCTGGGATTTTCCAGCTTTTTGCGCAATATTAACTCGCGATCGATTTTTTCTTGGTCCTCGTTTCTACACTGATTTTTGTTACTAAAAAGAAATGATGCAGTAAGGTGGAAAATGCTTCCAGCTTTTTAAGTGTCTACCGATTTTTATTTTAATGTTATGATTAACCGAGCTATGCTTGGTTATGTGCGACCAGTTTTTTTCGTGTACATTCTTTATATGGAATAAGGGAAAGCTTAATCGTAGACATTCTTAATCGAATATACTCTCTTTAGCAGAAAAAAGGAAATTTTTTATGTAACTCCACATTTTATGTACATATATCTTTTAATTTTATATAAAAAGAATAAATTGTATTCAGTACATTTCACAGGCCCCTATTATGAGTTGCATTCGATTTTCGACTGTGGTCGAAAGTGCGGAGCGAACGAATTTTCATTTGGTATTATGGCGCTCAGTCGATGAAGAATAGCGCTATTGTGAATTTCGCTCGTTTAGGTTGTTCACAATAGTATATTTTTCACCGCTGAGAAGCTTTGTTTACAAATCGAGCAAACTAAATAGTGTGCTTATACATATTTATGTAAATTTGTTCTAATTAAAATGAAGTAAAAAAGAAAGCAAGTTTATAAAAACGTGGTAAAATGAGTACAACGAGTTCTGGTTCAACGATTCGTCAGAGGATGAGAGCTTAGTAAACTGGCCAGGAGTAGCAAATGTTTAAGAGAGTTTAAGTTTATTAGTCTTTCGAATATATTTTGATATAAAATATATTTAAGAAATTTGTCTACAGATTCATTAAAAAGTTCCGACCATCTAAAGAGGCGTTTGTGAGCCAAATCTATTTAAAATATTTTAAAACTATCAACAGCGCTACGATTTTGTTCTCAGAGATCGTGCCAACAGAGTATTGGGATTTTCTTTCACAAGTAAAACCAGCCTTTCGAGCTTGTGTTTAGTATTCACGATGTTAGAACTGCATGAAATTAATAAAAATTGTTTAAAATTAGTGTCTAGCCGCCAAAATGTAAGAAAACATATACAAAATCATACATTTTTCACAATTTTCTAACACTTCGCTACTTCATCGAAAGCAAAATTCTGTTCGACAGAAAATTCGATACTCAACGAAAATTTCGACACGCGTGCATAGCTCATAATACGAATTTCACTTTCGATCTTCGATAGCCAGCGAAGATCGAAAATCGAATGCAGCTCATAATAAGGGCCACAGTCTTATTTGTAGGTAATGAAAACAAAAACGCCTGGACTTCCTCTTTGGAAACCTCGCGCAATATCCCTTCTGGTTGCCATTATTTCAACCAATTTTTCGTATTGCTCTGGTGTTGTTGTCTTGTACTTGTAAACATTACAAAAAACATCGCGAATACACAGAAATCGCGAATATTCATTTATGACTTTTACAATCATCCATAGTATCTTTCACATAATTTTTTTATAAAATTTTATTATTTAACCCCACGAAAATAACAATCGAAACGTTCTCCGACAACAAATTTGCAACTTAGGGAAGCGGAACTACGATCGAAATGCAGAATAGGTATAATCGTAAATTTCGAAGAACACAGAATACCAAAGTTGCCAAACGGGGGAAATTTGAGTCGAAATGTAGAATTGGGCTGAATACTTTTTCGGCCTTATTGCGAATTCCATGTGAGCAAACATTGCCAAAAATTATAAAGCAAAACCAAAACAATTTTTCCCAACTGTACAATTGCTCCCTAATGTACATACGTAGTATTCAACTAAAATGAAAATGAGATGGTGAAAAATTAGATACAAAATTAAACAGCAAATAATAATTTTTAAAAAGTATGTAATTTATTCAATTTCTATAAATAAAATTGAAAGAAAGTTCTCTTGATTTTGTAGGCACACAAAAGCGTAGTAGAGATAAAAAGAGCTGGATGTACATATGTATGTAGGAATATGTACATTCATATGTACTGTATTCAAGAAAAATTTAAATATTCCATTAATTTGACATTTATTTTTATACCTTCGCTTCAAGCTAAAAAATTAGCATAAAATAAAATAAAAAAATTTACTTAATTTATACATATACATAGGTATTCATGTACATACATATGTTTATGTGTATACTGCGATTTCTGTATATAAGCAGACAGAAATTCTTACTTTAATTTTTAGGGATTGTTTATTTATTTATTTTTTTAATTTATTGCTTGATAATTATAGTTAAACAAACAGTCAACAGAACAAAAAAGTAAACAAAAATAAAATTAATTTAAACTTAAATTAAATAGCTATCTAATCCCTTTCTAGGCATATTCATTCAAACTTCTTCGTAATTTCTAAGCTACATATACATACATACATAATGTATTGGTATTTGTTTTGATACATATACTAAGTGTGTTTTTTCATGGTTAAACCATGGCGGATGAAGCATGAAGCAGTGATACGGTCAAATGCAACTACATAGTATAGAGTTGATTAATTACCATTAGCGTGGGCCGAAAATCCGCTTTTTTAGAATTTTGATTGGTGAAAGCAAAAATATGGTTCATATGCTTTAAAAAAAATCTGTGTGAAATTTGGAATTTTTTTGTCAATATCCTAGGCTCGCCCAAGTCCATCAAAGTTCAATATGCTCAAAAAATAAAAGTTAATAAATGAATTAATTAATACATTTTTTGACTAAAAATTCAATAATCTTCGAAAGAAGTATACGGACCTTTTTTGAAGAGAATCGAAGTTAGCTAAGAAACATTTTTTTAGTAATTGAACTTTGATGGACTTGGGCGAGCGTAGGATATTGACCAAATATTTTCACATTTCACACAGATTTTTTTAGAGCATAATGAACCATATTTTTGCTATTACCAATCAAAATTCTAAAAAAGCGGATTTTCGTTCCACACTAATAACCATATTCGTGGCAATATATTTAATTTTTTTAAATTTTTGTAACTGGTGGGTACATACACACATACGTACGGTGACGGGAAAACAATTAGGGGTACGACACTTTAACAGTTTGTTTGTCTATCTTTGGTTTATTTAATATTTATATTTTTATTGTCGTCTAACAATAACCACTTAAGTCAAAATTTCAAACTTTGTAAAAGATTTGCAAAAATTTTGCGAATTTCAAAAATGTTTATCAAAACTTCAAACTTTTTACCCAAAATAAAAGGGGTCTAGGTACAGTATTGTAAATTTTAGTATAGAAAAATGCAAGTTTGAAGTTCCTAGAACTTACCGTTGATTTTTAGCATTTTTCTGACGATGTTGCGCATTTTCCTCCATATAAAAAATTTTCGAACATACTTTATATGGAAGAAAATGCGTGACACCGCACAAAAATGCCAAAAATCAACGGCAAGTCCTAACTGCTTTAAATTTGCATATACTAAAATATATGGGACACAACACTGCAATTTTTTTCGAAAAATTCTGATTAAAAAGTTTAAAATTCTGTATACTTTTCCTAATTTGTGTACAATGTTTGAAACTTGGAGCTAAATACATGTTTTTTTTTATATAGGGAGCCATACTTCCATAAAAAAATAACATTAAATAAACGAAAGAAAAATACCCAATAGCACAAAAAAATGTCGCGTCCCTATTTATTTTCCTCCCACTGTACATTCGAAAACTAATGCGATGGTACTGAGTGCTTACTACTAAAATTAAAACTTATTAAAAATAGTAAGGGTATGATAAATGTACTGAGGGCCTTTTCTGATTTAAAAGAAAAAATGGTCGGATGGCATGTTATTATAAATGTTTAACTTTGCGTACTTCTATTAATATGGTATTTTATTATTCATGCAGGCATGATGTATGTATCTATTTCATTTTGTACTTTGATTTTGTTTTGTTTTTGTGATTGGTATTTTTGCTATTGCTTGTTTTATACACATGTATGTATACGATAGATAGTCTAAGTTGTTTGGAGCAAAAGATATTGACATTAGGGCTATTCGCGATTCGGTGCATAAGAGCTGACAAATTAATGCAATTGCAGAAATATGCCATGGATTGTGAGCGAACTTTATTAAACTGGCATGGTAAACCTTTTTTATTCAGCTGAGAGAAATGTCAACCAGAGTTGCAATGCATAGCATTTTTATGCTATGGATTTTCGGTATTGCAAATTTGTCAAGCCATGACAAGTGCAAATGCGTGTATTTTGTTTGTGTATTGCAAATAATTTGCAATACAAATTTGCAATGCAATGATGCTAGGCCATTTGCACCGGATCGCGAATAGCCCTATTATGTATTTGAGGCCATGATCAGTAGCAGTTATTGCAATTCGACTTTCTTATATTTTCGTTATCTTATATTTATCAATTTCTCTTGGCAGTGATGCCGCCAGTGTTGTCTAAAATGTATTTCCTCAATCATGAAATCTCTACAGTTTAAAATGGTTCAGTTTTATTTTTTCTTCTTAGTTCTCAGTCAGAAACATAATTATACACGTACGTACATAACTATTTATGCAACTCAGGGTTGGGCGAATAAACAAACAGTTAGAAAATAGAAATGGTCAAAAAGAAATTTTGAAACAAATTAGAGAATGCTTATTTAACTAAAGTTTCACGTTAGATATTTTTGCAAAAACTTCGTTTTGAATTTACTCAAGTTTCCGATTCTAGTGATCACCATTTTCGAATTTCATTATTCACACAACCTGCATGCATATTGCACATTTCTAAACACCTAAAATACAAATAATTGAACTAAGTAAAATTTGCTCTAAAATTTCCAATTCATATTGAAATATTAATATTCATATAGCCTTATTCATAAAAAATAAAGTAGGTTTAAAAAGCCCTATAAATTGATGTTTTCATACATTTTTCAATTTATAAACCTTTTAAGCTACTTTATTTTTTACGAATGAGGGTAATCATGTTTATTCAAAACGTGTTGTTATGAATTATTTAAATTCATAATTTTTATAGTTAAAAAAACCTTATATAAAGACTATCAAAATATAAGGTGATGCATTCTTAGACTTCATCATCTATGGAAAAACCTTACATCAAAGTAGTCTCAAATTGGATCTCTAAGGCAACTGTACGTTAAAATTTGAACTTGGAAAGTCGTTTTGCAAAAACCACATCTAACGACTGGCTGAGATATTTCTTTAATTATACTTTTAAGTCTGGAATAACGACAAAGAAAAAGAAAACTCGATGTAAGCAGTATTTAAAATATACAATCAGGTTCATATTCAAAAATTATATGTAGTAATTACCATACTTGGGACAGAAAATGATGAAAATGGAAACAATTTTTTTTTTCTTAACCGAATGCCGTAATTCGATCCCCTCGCCTATGCCACAATACCGTAAACACGACATCGACTGTCGGCAATTAAGACTGCTTAGCATAATTGTAATAAACGTTTCTCCTCGCCTTACAACAACAGGCATTTTTAATTTGCATTAAATACATACAGTAAAAGATAAACACAAAAAACGCATGCCTTTTTTTGGTTTAAGGAATAGTTTTATCATTTACACATAATCCATATTAATTAATGCTTTACTCGCATAGCTCTTTGAATTCCAGTACAATATTTTATTTTCTTCTCGAAATATGATACGACATACTATAATGGTCGATCTCCACCAAATTATGGGTAGCTGTATTGGTTCTTGCATTTATGTATATTCATCCATACAATTTAGCGATTTTTTTATTACTATTAACAATGTTGGTAACATTAAGATTTTGCTTGCTGACGTTTAGTTAACTTAGGTAAAATATTACAAGAATTAAAATTAGTTAGATTATCATTACAATTATCATGTTTGTTATTACTATTTAGTTTTATCGTAGTAGTATGTGTAGTAGTATAATTATTAATTCGTTTAGGAGTAGTAGCAGCTGCTTTTAATTTGCCATCAGTAGTGTTCTCAATTGAAGAAGCCAAATTGCGAAAACGATTTGCAGATTTTGCCGCACGACCAGCTATTGACGATATATCAACAGCAACAGTAGGTTTATTGGTAGCCGTTGTTGGTAAAACGGTCAATTTGGTATTATGAGCAGTCTTTGTACATTTTTCTAAAGTATTCGGCTTTTCTGGTTGTGAATGTATCATAGCGTTATTAAGAATTGATCTGTTGGTGGCAAAATTTTTAACGACTTTTACCTTTTTTTTTAAAATGTCATCAATATCAATACTAGAAAAGATGTTCATTCCTTGATTTGATTGACTTGACTTTCGGTTAACACCCACATCCACCAGTTTGGTCACCAAAGCTGTTGGAAATGGATTTTGCGTCGACGTTTCTAATTGTGATCCATTTTCTTTGAAAGTACTTTTCTTTTGGAAACAGTCAATTGCTACTGCTGCTGTTGAAGTTGCCTGTGCTCCTGCCTCTCGCTCAGCGGTAGCCGAGCTTTCATCTTTAACCTCTAACTCAGTAGTTGTGTTTGCAGTTGGCGACACTGTTGTTGCAGTTGAATGCAATCAAGACAGCTGCTTGGCAACAATGACACCCGGCCGAACCTGTTTTAGGGCTGTCGTTGTGATCGTCACCTGTTGTGCACCTTGTCCAGCGCCTACACTGCTCGACCCCGCGGCAGTTGTTTGCACTTTGTAAATGGCGGTGGGCATGACTGTAGTAGTTCCAATGCTGCCAGTGCCACTATCCTTCTGCTGGCCTGTTTGCTGCAGAATGGTTACTTGTTTGTTGCCTTTGATTTGCAGGTAAGGACGCAATTCAGCCAAAGTGGCACGCTGCGCATGCTGCACTTTTGTGGTTAACGCCAAGGGAGCCTCCTGTGCTCTTTGATTTTGCTGTTGCTGCAACTTTTGCTCACTGCCATCCGCGAATAGATGGTCACCTTCTAGGTGTCTTATGGCCTCCACAATGGTTTCAAGATTCTGACGCGAGCGTGTCAAACCACTTGGTTGATCTATTTTTTCCGTTTTTACTTTGATGATCTCATGTATGCGTTCTACCTCAACTTTTGGCGTTGCTTTGATGGCGGCCTGTAATATTGGTTGCAGGACTGCCGCTGACGGTGATGAACCTTCAGCATATGCCTTGGCAATGGCATTGACTTCTTGCTCGGATTCGGTAGACGATGTAGATGATAGTATGACCTCCTCCTGCACATTGTCTTCTGTGATAATTTCTGCTGCTGCGGCTGCAGCTTCGCTCTCCAACTCTTCAATACTTGAGCAAACTACCACTTGCCTTTGACCTGTCATTTCATCAATTTCAACATAGGAAACAGTTCCAGCTGGCAACTCATCTATGGATTCGCGGACCAAATTGTCTGTGTGTTCGATCACTTCGCGTGGAATGTATGAGGATGTAGAGGCTGCAGGTGCCGTGGCCACCGAATACAGCTGCCGCTTGATCATTTGCAATTCCTCTTCAAGCATGGTGCGCATGCGGCGTTCCTTTTCCAGTTGCTTTTTCATTTCGCTCAATTCCTTAGAGGTGGCAGCATTATGTGCAATAATCACTTGACTTTTAGCATTGACACTGCCAACGCCCACATTCAAAAGTGTCGTTGGTTCTGGGGACATCGATCCTAAGCCTTCATCAGAGGAGTCACTTATCGTTTGGAGGCTGATTATATTGTCGGTGAGTTTGCGTTTTTTTATGGCCCCGCTGCCACTGTTCAACGATTCTGCACCGCTAGCAGCTGAAGACTCTACTGTTCCTGTGGCTGAACTGCCAGCTGTATTCGATTCGTGCAATCCAAGTTGACGCTTCAATTGACTATTTTGGTTTAAAAGCTGGGTCTTTTGGTTCTCCAACTCGTAGATGTATTGGGAGGTTTGTTGTAAAATCGCGGCCTGCAAAGAGAAAAATAATTTTAATTTACTGGTAAGAATTATACAAATTAGAAAGGAACAGTATGCGTGTTTGTAATTGCGTCTGTATTTGGCTACCATTTCAACGGCTATCATCGACAAAACCAATTATTTTTACACTTTTTGTTTCGAATAGATCGGAACAAAGGGAAAAGGTGGTTAGTATCGCGTGGCACATCTTGCCATATTGACCAAAAATTTAGGTATGTCGGGTTGATACTGGATTACAAACCGAAGTCTCAAACATGCAATTATACGGTTAATATTACCCGTGTAACAACGGCTGCGTTTTTTGGGCAATATCAGGATTCGGATAAAAGATTTGCATGCACATGCAACAACAACATCGATCGGATTCAATTTTATGATCCGTTCTTTGTTTTGTTTCACTGGCAGATTAATGTAAATATACGCAAACAGTTTTTTTATAACCGGCTTTAAATAAATCGCATTAATGTTAGATATTTATTTAAATTAGTATTATCTCGTTTAACTCTACCTTTCCCCCATTCAGTGAGTTAATTTTTATAATTTTTCTTCCTCGTGCTCGTTCTGCCAATCCCAATAATAATGATCCTGATTGTTCTCGTAAGAAATGATTGTGATACTGAGCCAGATAACCCAAGAAAACACTACTAATGTTCCTTGTGTGTTTGCGTCTCCAGTTATTTAAAAAACAATATATATATATATATATATATATATGTATTTTAATATCCAATGATCGGATCTAAACCAGATTAGTATGGGACCACCTCAGAGACACTACCTTTCCGATGCAAAAAGAATTTTCGAAATCGGTTGACGTGGTCCAGTTATGCGGTAACATGCATAAAAAAAAAAAATATTCCGACGAACTGATAACCTCCTCGTGTTTTGGAAGTCGGTTAACAACTAAGAAAGCATAAGTTCGGACGAAACCGAGCTTCATATACCTGGCGCACGTATTAAATGTCGTATTTTCACCTTTCTGCGGCTTAATAAATAACTGAACCGAGTTTGGTAAAAATCGAAGAAGCACGTTCAGCTCATATAATTAACTCGAGAGTAAAATAAGGAGCAATTATTCAGGCGAAAAGCGGACAGTCTAGTAACTAGACGGAGGTACTCTGTAGTGTGTGTAGTGGCATACTGCTGCAACTCAAAGGAGTTAGAATAGTGGCGTATGCTGGCGATGTAGTGATAGCAGTCAAAGGAACATTCCTCCCTAATTTAAGTGAAATTATAGAGTAGGCACTGGGTAGATTACACACGTGGGCTAAACGCAGTGGCCTTAACGTAAACCTAACCAAAACCGAGTTATTATTGTTTGCTGATAGGAATAAAATACCTCTCAAATTAGACATCCATCCATAGGCGGTAAGATAATCTCCATATCATCCAATGCGAAATATCTTGGTGTCGTCCAGTTTTAAGCAAACAATACAATGACAGTAAAGTAGATAACATACAAAGGGCTACATTTCGAGGCTAACTGGGGCACTGAGGTCCTGCCCCTCAGAAAAACTGAATGCAGTCCCACTGACCTACATATGTCTAAAGAAAACAGCTCAGAGAGCGAGCCTGGGCTATGGAAATCGAGGACCTTTAGGCATAGCTCAATCTTAAGCATTGCCCCGATAGCAAATAAAACCACGGAATGAAAGGGAGAGAGGAAGCCTTTCCACGCTACTAGAAGATACAGAGGCTTCCTCTCTCCCACAGAGGCTCAAATGGTGGTCGGCGAATTATCTGAGTGGTCGACACTCGTCGGTAATGTTTAGAGACAAATCGAGTAAACTTAGAAAAATAAAACAGGGTATATTTCAAAGCTCCCTCAACCACAAGAGGGAGTCTCGATTGTCTCCTACGCCGACGATTGCTTTGATGACTTGTGTTCGAAAGTAAACGGATATCTCTCCGAGCTTTTTCGCTTCTTCACTGCAAGGAGCCTACCCCTTGTTCACCACCTCGACGAAGGAGGTGGAATTCACGGAGCTTCATCTGCCTCGGGAGACAAGAACCACAGTAGCCCAACTTCGCTCTGGCTACTGCAGCAGGTTAAACTCATACCTGAGCAGACTAAACGCAGATGTGCCGAATGAGTGTCCGGCATGCGGAGAGAAACCTCATGTCTCGAAATATCTCTTGGTATGCCCGGAAAACCCAACAACTCTAGCGCCTTTGTCCCTGTGGACCGACCCCATTGAGGCTGCACGCTTCTTAGGGCTGCCGTTAGTGGAACTTGACGACAGCCACTGAGATATTAACCGATCTGGGCGGGGTTGTTGTAGCCGCTACAACAACAACAACAACAACAACAACAACAACAACAACAACAACGACGGAATGAAAGGTATCAAGCCTCAATTTGTTCATGAATGTACATATGCAGTTCCCATCCAGAAGGGAATAGAGAAGGGGTCAAGCTGCGGGTCCAAGATGGACTGCGGTGTAGGCATAGGTTTAGGTCCGTAGAGCTTAGTGTCAATCGCTCCCTTCGGCTGGTAATCCATGTTAGCTATATGATACTAAACTACTACTAGTGCTACCGGGAAAGAAAGAGCGGTTATTTACTCAGACAGCCAGGCAACACTCCTTGGGGGTTACTCTGTAATGCGATGCGAAAAAAATGATTCGCGTTCGCGCAAACACATCGTAGGTAATCCAGAGGGGTGATTGCCTATCGCATCACATTTCTCTGTCGTATCGGATTACAGAGTAGCCCCCAGGCTATATCATCTAGTGCATTGATTCCCAAATTGGTCCAGGTGGACCCCCAGGGGTCTACGTTGTCGTGAAAAAAATACTAGTTGCAAGTGAAATTTTGTCTTGTTTCGATAGTAAGGAACCAAAATGGTTGCTTGATAGCCTATTTATTTATCTTTAATTTTTTTAAGTGGTGTATAGTGCTCTTGAAGCACTGGTGAACTTACTTTCACTTTGTGTCATCAAGCAGTGATGGAAAATCAAAATTTAAAATTGTGCCGAATTTCTCCGTAAAAATGTGCCTAAATGCAGGTCAATGTGCCAATAAATTGAAAGTCGTCGATAGGTACCATTTCCTTTATAAAATATATTTACAGTACTTATTGCGTGTAAGAAAACAGAAATATATAGGAAAACCTTTATTTAATGCAACAACACAACAACAAAAACCATAAAAATGAAAGCTCAAAACTATCTACGAAAAATTTTGATGCAAATTTGTTGTCAGATATTTTAGAAAACTTTCGGGTATACAATTTTATAGTCCATTAAATTTTAGGATTACGAAGTGTCTGTGCGGCTAAGAATTCGAATTTTTAATATTTTTTTATTTTTTTTTTGCATTTTTTTTATACATATTGGCGGTACAAAAAAATTTGAGTACCGAAGAAAAAGTGCAACACCTTCAACAAAAAAATTACTCAAAAATCAACGCGAATTAAATGAATTATAAAACTGCATAGCCGAAAGTATGTCTAGTTTTCAAAAAAAAAAAATTACGTATAAACAAAAATAATCGCCTAATTACCAACCCTAAATTACGAATTGTAAAAATATAAAGCACCCGTCCTCCTAAAGTATTTGCAGATTACAATGTCCAACTTGCGCAAACTTACTTGTAACTAGCATTCAGGCATTGTTGCGGATATTGGACAGTTCCATACGCGGTGGTCTAGAAATGAGAAGGCCTGATTCTTTGTATATTTACATTTTGGAATCCAGGGTAAATTATAATTTAGTAAATTTGTTCATTTTCACTGAGATCATTATTTGTACATAATATTATAAACGCAGTACTTTTTTTATACCAAAATCAATGTTATTCGTATCATCAGAGTTTACTGCCTTTGGCGCGAAAGCCGTAACGGCTTTTAAATTGCAGTATCAAGGTGCTCTATCTGAAATCTTGGTCAAAATTTAACTTAAAGTTTCAAAGTTTCAAAGCATTTTTAATTTCATTTTCTGCAGAATTTTCTTTAGTAAGAAATATTTCGGCTTCTGTCCCACAAAGAATATTCAAAATGGGTTTGTGATTATTTAAATCTAAAGTGTTTATTAAATGATATTTAATATTTGCTTTAGAGATGAAATTGCGACAAATTTGTTTTAATAAAAATGTTAAGGGTAGATGCAGAGCGTGGAAACCAGATTCTTCTGCTTATGTTTATACCATTTATCAGTTTAAGCACATCAATCACGATCAAATGTAAAAAAAAAAATATATATTTTTAATTGCAGATCCGAAAGAAATATATATTAGTTGCACTGAGTTACGCAAAAACACATGACTGTGATAAATGACAACTCCATTTGCCCATCCTGCTTTGAAGAGGATGAGACGGTGGTACACTTCTAGATTCAGTCTTTTCTTTTTGTCAGTTTTTTAATTTGGAATTTGGCGTAAAAAGCTTTGCAGTTTGGTTGTTTCAAGTTTGGTGTTTTAAAAATGCTAGTGACGAATATTTTTCGCATCACTTTTAAAATCGGAGCGATAAAAATAAAAATGATGCCATCAACAAAAATAAACTATTTGACAAATACATCACATGCAAATTCATGAGTGAGCCGAACATGTGAGGAGTTTATTTAGTGCTCTTAAAAAATATAACACATCAGAGCGAAATAGTGCTTTCATGGCTTTAGAGCTCTGTTTTTTAAATCTTGCAATCACATTATTTTAATAAATGAAAGAAAGAGAAATATTTTATTTTTATTTTTGCCACTCCGAATTTAGTTTTGGAACTCACCCGCGATGCAAAATGACATCGTTAGATTTAATCTTCAAATTGTTTGATGAGCTTAGGGAATATGTTGGAAATGAGCACCAGGAGGTCCACCGAAAGCAAAGGGTCTACGAGAAAAATAAGTTTGGGAACCTCTGATCTACTGAACCAAGTCTAAGCTACTCAGAGAATGCACGCCGAGCGTAGTATCAGTCAATGCCCCTCTCTCTCGTCTGGGTTCCCGGCCATAGGAACATAGAAGGCAACGAGAGAACAGATGAACTGGTGGTCAGAGATCTTCGGAAAAACTTGGAAGATAGCACGAGAGCTTTGAAAAAGAAAGAGAGGACCTGCTAAGTAGGTCAAGGATAGACGTATTTAGAATTGTAACGACTGTCACCAGTCATTAGTGTCTAGGAAAACATGCTTATAGGTACATAGAATAGGTCTTCCAACAACAGGATATGCCGCAGCTGCGGCTTACCTGGTAGTGAAGAAACAGTATTTTATTTCCTGTGCGAATGCCCAGGTCTGACTTCTTTAAGACATAAAACTTTCGGGAAACACTAATTGAATCTTAAGTGTCATCTTGGGTAGCACTACAACCAACCAACCACGACGGGCCAATTTATTCGGCGCAGCGCTTGGTTTAGTGATCTTTGGTGTGCGGTTTTAAGTGACATTCACTGTTGTATGTATGTATTATTCAGCCTCATTGATAAGTCATAAATTAGGCTAAATTGTACGACTCAACAACAGTAACATTGTCGATTGTCGTACTGAAATAAGTAAACGACCAAAATCGTCGAAAACCATACAATGCTGCCAAGTTTTTCCGTTTTAATACATTAGTCGAGTGGAAATTTGACGTGAAATTTTCGATACGATTCGACTCTCGAAAAACCACTTGCATTCGACACGACTCTCGCAATGAGGGTGATTATAAACAAAAGCCGAAACAAAAAACAAGCTACGCATTCCACTGCCCAGTCGGTCATACAAATTTGCTAATTTGGATGCAAGAATTTGTACATATGCACATGCCATACATACATACATAATATGCAGCTGACTTGATCAGCTGAAGATACGAAGACGAAGTGCAACGAATGAGGCCTACCCACACCAATCAATGTAGCGCAGATGTAAAAATAAACTCACTACCAACAAAAACAGTCAAGAATTTTTTGGCGGGTTGGGGACCAACACAAATTTTCGCTATACATACGTACGAATCTAGTAGGTACATATCGTCGTTAAAAGTACAAAACCGCGTATCAACAAAATGCAAAACCGCGTATCAGGAAAATGCAAAACCGCATATGTGAGGTTGTATAAATTATTATCTAGACAGTAAAAACACTCATATTTCAAAATAGTTCACTTTTTTACAAGGAAATCGCATTTCTGGCAAGTATATTTTAAGACGAATGGATAAGAATTGAGCCAACAGCTTGTGTGAGCAAATCCAATTTTTGGCAGCCAATGTCAGTTACGCGGTTTTGCAGAATGACGATACGCGGTTTTGTACTTTAAACGACCATATGTATGTATGTATGTATATCGTCGTTTAAAGTACAAAACCGCGGCCGTACCGCCCTTCCACAAAACCGCGTAACTGAAATTTGATGTAAGTTTTTGGCTCAATCCTTATACATTCGTCCTGAAATATACCAGCAAGAAATGCGATTGCTTTATAAAAAAGAAAACCACTTTGAAATATGAGTGTTTTTACTCTCTAGAAAATAATTTATGCAACCTCACATACGCGGTTTTGCATTTTGTTGATAAGCGGTTTTGTACTTTAAACGACGATATGTACATATATGGGAAAGTAAACAAATAAAAAAATGAAGAACAACGAGTTGTAGTCAGCTTATCAGATAGCAAGCTAATAAACACGAAGCAAAGTGCAAAAATAGCGAGTACTTTGCTTTTATTCAAATGGTTGTTTATCCGGCCACTGTTGCATACGCCTGTTCATTTGAATGGTATGCATTCAATGCTGCATTTTGACTTCTGTGCCGTGCCGTAACGATTCGCCGCCGCCACTAGCGTCGCGAAGAGGCTTACGTTTTTGTGATGACTGTACTTTTTTTGCCGCCGTGTCGTAAAAAATCTTTCGTCTCAAAGTACCAAAGAGCACACACGCCATTAATGCTCTCACCATCCCTGCCTCCCTCTCTTTCATTCGCGCTCGCTCGCTCTTCCCGCAGTGAAAAGAGAAATAAATATAGACTGCAACCGTTTCACAATTCGACTTGTTTCGGTAAAGCTATATAACTACACTGGAAGTGGAAGGTGAGAAACCACGAATTTGGAACGGAAATCCACTGCCACAACCGCATGGAAAGCCAGCAAATGCTGAGAGCGTCACCAGCTGTATTCTGCTATCTCACTTGCGCCCATCCTCATTTGTTTATGTTTGTTCAGTCGCTGCTGATGGAAACAAACGTATCTGAGTATGTTTTTATCTACATACCTATATATATACATAAATAGATGTTAATTATGTACAAAAATTGTAGAATAAAACTGTAGCAGCTGATAGAGACGCCAATTGGAAATTATTCCATGTTGTTGAAACTACGAGTAGTTAGTGGTGGCAACTCAACCCATTCATAAATTGTTATCATCGGTTGCGTTATTTTTCGTTACTATATCCCAGATAAAATCTTTTTATGGCAAAAACAGTGACCGTAAAAATAAGGTGTACAGCTACTTATCATGCATATTTTTTATAACAGGATTCAATAATACAAGTTGGATAAATATTGACATGTGTGTCAATCAGGGTAGCCATCTCATTTTTGAGAATTCCCCGATTTCGACTATGAAATTCCCCGATTTTGCCCGAAATTTCGTAAAATTCCCCACCCATAGATATCTCCTTATTAAAAAAAAATATATATTGCATTTTGATATATTTTGGTGGTTTTTCTGTCTATTTTATTTATCTATGTATTCATAAATCAACCCAAATTTTTGTAAAGTTAGTGAACAAATAAAAAATAAAAAAAATGTACATATAATACTTACATACATACTGTGGTCGTAAAAATTGTCGCCCCAAATTTTGACAAGCTTTCAGAATAATTTTTTTTTTAGTTATTTAATTTGAGTTTTTTTATAAAAATATAGTTTAATAATAAAAACCGTATAAATCCAAGTTTCAAACTTTCTGCAATATTGAAAAATTCAGCAAACTTTCGTAAAAATTTCGAGCTTTTTTAATTCGATTCCCTAGAAAGATTTCGGGTATGCAGTATTGTAGCACACTCAGTTCTAGTATATTAAGGTGCAAGTTTCAAGTGGCTAAAAATTTTCCTTTTAAAATTTTGCTTGGGGTTGGTTGCGGTTTTCTGCCATATAAAAATAAATTGTTTCATTCACTATAGGAAAGCAAATGCGACAAGGCAATTTCTAAAAAAATCAACGGTTGTTTGCATAATTGGCAGGGTTGCAAAAGCAGTACTTTTAGTTACAGTAGTATTTCTTATGCAACTTTTTTAACTCATTATGAAATCAGTGAAACAAAAAAGAAAAAAATTAGTCACACTAATTTCTCACAAAAAACCAGTCCATCCCCCGGTTCCCCACGTAACCCGAAACCGGGAAATTCCCCACGAGTTGGCTTCCCTGGTGTCAATCGACTACCTTGTAAGGTTGCATTTGAGAAAGAAAAAGAAAGCGGGTAAAAATTGTATCCCCTTTTGTTAAAAGGTAGGAGGACAAATAGTCTGGTTGGTAGTGCTGAAATGCGTTTTTTGTATAAAAATTTAATTAAACATATAAAGAATGATTCCTCTGATCTACACAATAGACAATGGATTAACTTTTATGGTATATTAAACATGCTATGTAGATATTCAAAATTATATACATAAACGAATGAGAGAATTTTATTCACATAAAATTCTGCCCAAGGAAGAGTATTTTCGACAAATATTCCCAAACATTCAAAATAAACCATGGTTTCATTAAAATTTCGGTATATATTAAACAAATGAATATAATACAAACAAATCATTTAGGGACAACACTCAGGCAGGTTCTGAAAATCACTTCCGAGTGAATATGAGTCGAATTCAAGTTGAATTCAAATTGGCAGAGGTTGAAATTCATTCGGAAGTGAATTACAGAATCTGCCTGCATATGATATAATGTATATCGTCGTTTAAAGTGCAAAACCGCGTATCAACAAAATGCAAAACCGCGTATGTGAGGTTGCATAAATTATTTTCCAGAGAGTAAAAACACTCATATTTCAAAATGGTTCTCTTTTTTATAAAGCAATCAGATTTCTGGCTAGTATATTTAAGGACGAATGGATAAGGACTGAGCCAAGAGCTTATGTGAGCAAATCCAAAATGCCAGTTACGCGGTTTTGCAGAATGATACGCGATTTTGTACTTTAAACGACGATATAAATTAATCCTTTAAAAAATTAGTGGTACATTTATATGCTTTGTGATTGGCATTTCGATGAAATTCGATTAGTGATGAATTTTTTATTTTTGTTGCATTTAAAAATTACATATTCAATATCTTAAATTGAATTACATACATTTGCTTTTTAAAAATTTAAATTTTAGGTAATGTTTTCTACTATTTGCTCCAACCAGTGTTGTTAATCATCAGGGAACGGATTTTTAGGACCTAAAAACCTATAAAAAAGGCAAAATAAAATAACTAAATTGGCTAAGAAAAGGCAAAATAAAATTGCGAAATAGACAGGAAAAACACCAAAAATCGCAAAAAAAAAAAGGGCAAAAGAAGGCGCTAAAAACACAAACACCGAAAAATTATCAAAAATACATTTATTTTAGAAATGTTTATTTTACAAGTATAAAAGAGAAAAACTATGAACTAGTTTAATTTTATGAAAAAATTGTACTTTGAATCTTTGACTATTTTCTCCTTTCGAGTTTTTAACTCGCAAAACTTCAATCCATATACTTGTAGTAACATTGAACCACAAGGTGCATTTCGAAGTTTTCTGGCAGCATTTTCATTAGATTTTCGCTAAGAAAAGCCTTGAATGTACTAAACGTGCACTCCACGTGAGTTGATACAAGTGACGCCATTTTTAAATATGGAACGTTTGAAACTTTCATATAATCAAGAATAAGGGATTTTTCCTTGCCCTTTACAATTAAAGTTAGAAAAGGCAAAAAGGACAAATATCTTAAAAAAGGCAAATCATCAAATGTGTATATGAGAAATTTTTTTCCATATCGGACACCAAATTTGGTGTCACACTTTCGATTGGCTTATTTTTTTTTATGGGTTCTATACATGAAATAAGCTAACACGTATTCGAGGAAATTTTTTTATATTTTTTTTTCTTCGGAGATATGATCTGTCTAAGTTTGCATTTTTCGTGATTCGGACTAATCATGTACTTCTTCAAATCGGTATATCTCGGATTCTGCTAATCGTGGAGACATCTTAGAAATCTTAACATCTAGGTGTTATTGAAAAAAAAACATTAAACTGAACACTAAATTTTGTTGTTTTGCGAGCATATTTGCCAGCATATGTACCACTGTTTTAGTGCATATTAAAATCGATTTTTTCTTGCTTATTTTCTTATTATAAAGCACTATCCAGAGGACGACGATGAACTTGCGTTACTTGCGGTAAGGAAAAAGTTGTACCTGCGATCAGATGCGAATCCTGGAACCAATGAGGCTCAACTTGCGCGTGGATGGACACACAAAGCGATCCTGACCTGCACAAGAAAAAATCTTTATTAATATCTGCATTTTCACTTTTTTGGGGTTGTATTCTTACTTGTAAGTATGCAAAGGCTGCACTTGTCCAAACAAAAGGCTACAGTTGTGAAAAAGACCTGCACCAGCGAACGTGGACGGACACAAAGTGATCCTGACCTGTACATGAAAAAATCGTTGTTAATATTTTAATCTTCACACTTATGGCGCCTTGTACTTACTTGTAAGTATGCAACGGATGCACTTGGCCAAATAAACCGCTGCAGTTGTAGTTCCGAGTGGACTGCTCCAGCCAAACGTGGACGGACACACAGAGATCCAAGCCCGCAAAACTTACTTGCAGCGGCTGCACCTGCTATAAAACGCTAGTTTTTCAAAAAAAAATTAAATAACTCCCGATACTCTGCAAAAAAATATGTATACTATTGTTTTAATTCAAAATATTTCCATTATTTTTCATTTTTCTGGCATACTTACTTGAATTCGCACAATAAGAAAATGAATTTCCAAGAAAAAAATCCATGAAAATATCGGCTGTGTTGCCTGTTGAACTTTTTTACGAAGACAATATTTCTCCATGTATTTTAGTAGTAGTTTCTATAAATCAAAAAAGACAACAACACAGGCTAAGGCAGAATGCGGGAGCGAGACAAATGCCAGCTTATCCAACCTTGTATTATTGAATCATGATCTTGCATATGGGGCAGTAGATTGTGCGCTGGGTTTGGGACCCACTGAGTAAAAAAAAAAAAGCAATGAAAGAAAAACGATGCCTTGGACGAGACTCCCTTCTTTTGATGGCACGGCAAACGTTTAAACGACTACGATTTGGGGGCATGCACCTAGAATGTCCGGGCCCTTATTGGGGAAGGTGCCGCTGCTCGACTGGTTGATGTCCTCAAAGGCTGACATCACCGCCCTACAAGATATGCCATGGACGGGACAGGGCAACAAAAGCATAGGATCTTGCGAACGTTTTCTACCGTTGCCACATAAAGCAGCTCAAATTTGGTTGGATTTGTGGTGGGTGAGAGACTCCGTCGCCGAATGCTGCCGTTCACTCCAGTGGACGAGCGTCTAGCCACAATCTAAATCAAAGCAAGATTCTTCAACAGCTTGTCATTTGCGCTCACGCCCTTACAGAAGAGAAGAACGAGGCATCCACGGTTTTCTCTTATGGGCACTTGGAGCGCACGTAAGATAGCTGCCCCCGTTACGAAGGAAGCGATGTTTTGTCCCAATTATAGTACATATATAGTAATAAGTTGCAGCATAAAGAGACATACTAAGCTACGTGGCTTTCAGTGTTTTAGCGTCCATTAATGCAAGGTCAAGGCGGCCGATGTGGTGAAGTGGTTAGCAGTGCGCGCTACCATTCCAAAGTAAAAAAATATATATATATATATATATATATATATATATATATATAAAGTGTTTCTCTAATAGCGGTCGCCCCTCAGCAGGCAATGGCAAACTTCTGAGTATATTTCGGCCATGAAAAACAGCTTCTAATGAAAATACAATCGCTGTTCGGAGTCAGCGTAAAACTCTAGGTTCCTCCCCTTTATGTGGCAACATCAAGGCGCACACCACAAATCGGAGGAGAAGCTCGGTCAAACACTAACACATGTTTAAGCGCCAATCTACTATTATTATTAGTAACACAAGGAAATCTCAACGCCGAAAAGCTGAATCACAACTGACTTTTCCACAAGCCGACATAACACACACGATCTTCAAAGGTGACAACTCAAAGTTACACGTTTGCTAATCATATGGGCAAGGGAGACTTTACCTTTGGTTTTTCAACATAATATAACAAATATTTGCTACAGCTTTTGCTGAAAGGCAAATAGAAGGTCTTTGTAAATTTTTAGCGCATAATTTCAAAAATGCAAAATTTTGAATTCTGTCACATTTGAGGATGGTGTGCGTATGTGCGCAGTGGAACCACATTTCCCACTCATTAAATACCGCCGCGGAGAAGAGGTACGAAAGCAACTACTCGACTGAAAAACAACTGAGCTGCTGGACCTGAAATTTCCGCGAAACTAAAAATGACTTTGGGCAATACAACTATCTCCGTCGTAATCGGATTTCGTGTGATTTCTTTAATGTGATGTTGGAGAGGACAATAAGAGCCACAAAACTAAACCTCTCGGGTAATGCCGATTGAAATTGAAATCATCTGTATAAATAAGGGATAAGTCTATTCTGCCTTCTCGGAATAAGATAGCGAAGTATAGTGAATGGGTCTTGTAGTGAACGAGGAAAAAACAAAGTATCTCCTGTCAGCACAAAAACAGACAACGTATAAGCGGCTTGGCATCCACGTCACTGTTGACATTTACAAATTTGAAAAAGTGGACGACTTCGTTTTTTGGGACCCAGCATTAACACCAATAATAAAGTCAGTTTTGAAATCAAACGGAGAATCTCTCTTGCCAACAATTGCTACTTTGGACTGAGTAGTAAATTGAGAAGTGAAGTACAGAAATACACTCTTTGAGTCACTCACCATGCCCGTGCTGGTGTACATATGTCTCGGAAGCACGGGCAATAAAAACATCTGATGAGGCGGCTCTTACTAGTTATCTAGATTTTGCGAAAGACTTACCGGCTTTGGGCGAACATTTAAATCTAAAAATTACGAAAAAAATAACAACTGTTGCTTTCTATTTATTTTGATCTATCGATTCAGAAATTTCGGAAACAATTTTACAAATCCGTTAACACACTAGTTAGACTACCTGGGTATCCGGATAACAAAATGAAAGAATATATAGCGTGGCGACGAATAACTGTTACCCCGTTTTTTTTTTTTTTTAGAAATAAAAGGGTCCTTTTAAGTATTTTATTGTAAATTTTCCACAGATTTTACATTAGTTGTATTAATTAGTTATTAAATTTTAATCCCTATTTACATTTGCCAGCAGTTTAAACTTTGAGAGAAAAGTTCATTTGGCACGCAAGTTTTTTTCAGGTGTATTTTTTCTTAGGATTTGTACAAAAAAAAATACAAAAAAAACTGTAGAAGGTTGGTCGAATAAATGGCCGTCCTAATCACCAGTTCCGAGTCTATTCGATTTTTAAGTATGAGGCCTTATGTTGGACAAAACGGGGAGTATAAGGGACTCAAAATGGAGAAAATTTGCCTATGGTTACAGAAGATATGGAATAAATTAACTGAAGAAGACCTGCGTGCCAAATGAACTTTTCTCTCAAAACTTACACTGCTGGCAAATGTAAAGAAGGATTAAAATTTAAAAACTAATTAATATAACTAAAGTAAAATCTGTGGAAAATTAATAATAAAATAATTTTTTCGCAAAATCTATAAAGGTCCCTTTTATTTCTCAAAAAAACCGGGGTAACAGTTATTCGTCGCCACGCTGTAAACCTGATATCAGTACCATTTGGTTTTCATCCGTATACAAGAATATCCGAACATATGTATATCCGGATAGTCCCAGCCCTAGTTCATATACAATCAGCGTCTAAAATACCCTGACCTTTTGACGATTTTATTCATTTATTTACATATTTTCCATACCATTTTCTTAAATGCAAGTTTCAAGTTGCTAAAAGTTACCGTTGCTTTTTGATAATTTTTTGAACATTTTTCGAAGAAGAAAATGCGCAACTGCCTAGACAAAAAAAGTCTCAAAAGTCAACGGTAATTTTTAGAGACTTGAAACTTTACCCTTATCGAAATCGAATTGAAACTTTTAAAATTTCAATGAAAATTTCTTGGTATTTGCGCCCGTTACTGATGGCCTACGTGATTAGCCGCAGTAACTCCAACTATGCACAAACCATCGCTAGAAGGCCCAAATGAATATTTGAGGAATATTTAACCGCGTATACAGCACATTGATCACCAATAATAACTATTTAGCTACCTGATCAAATCGTACTTCATTATTATTTATAGCAACAAAAAGTGCATAAGAACACATACATAAGTATTTGTAGATAGGGGGTAAAATATATCCCATCATTTGGAGATGTATAAAATTTTTACTTTAATGAACATTTCAATAGTAGCGTATAGGTTTGCTCGTGTAAAAATTTCCACACAAGGGTAAACATTTTAAGCACGACGCAAAAAGCTGCTGCGCTGCAGTCAGTGAGTCAAAGCAATCAAAATGACGTGGGGGGAATTTAGCTCACCTCAACTCATTCAACTTTGCTGCTTTAGCAGCTGATTCGAAATATACCGGCGCTGTAAAAACAGCTGAGAGTGTGAGTGGCGCTCATTCATACAGCTACATATACTTTTGCACAAAAAAGAAGAAAAAATCAGGTGCATACATATGTATGCGTCCACACACAAACTTGTCGATGTAGTTTTGGGGCTGGGTCGTAGCTTTTGACTAAAAGCAACAGTGTGCGTTTCAGGCCAGACACTCGTAGTGTTGTACATGCATATGTACATATACATATATGAATGTTCATATATTGGGAAACCACATGGTTTTTTGATTACGGACGAACAGTACAACGACGACGACAGCGCCGCCGATTATAACGATACGCCGAAACCACATCGGTACTGACCGGCTCGATTCAGCTGCTACTCAGCTGCTTGGACCCGATCAAACTTGACGCGTTAGACTATTGAAAATGGAAATATGCCGCATATAACGGTGGTAAACATAACAAGTGGGGGACGATTATAGAAAAAAAATGTTTTAATTTAGCTCACGCTGCAGAGCACAGCATACAGCATATTGTTTCGTAGCAACCTAGCGTCATTGGGGCCCAAGCGACACGCACGCACGCCAAATTCCCGCAGACACCGATCATATGCTACGAAACGAATGTGATCGAAAGTGCATACACTTAACAGCAAAAGTGTTGACACACCCTTCTCTATTCACAATATTTTGCATGTTAAAATTTGTTTGTTATTTTTCATGCTTTAAACAAAATAATATAAACAAAGGTTTCAAGCTTTATTCAAAATTAAGGAAAATTCCACGAATTTTCGTCAAAATTTTCCAACTTTTTGATCAGGTTTAAAAAAAAAATATTAATTACGCCCATTCAATAATTTTAATATTTTTTTTCCTGGCGGTTCTACGGATTTTCCTCCAAATAAAACTCATACTTTGTTATACAAAAATTAAATGGGCTAAAAAACTGCGTTCCACAGTGGGAAAAATCACGAAAAAGCTGGCCATATATAGTAAAAATTAACCCGGAGGAAATTTGTAACACAAGCTTCCTTAGTGAATATTAGTATAAGGTGTTAATATGAACAAGTTCCGCCCACAAATGCGCCAGTGACGGTGTTTTTTAAAAAGTCAAAGTGTTATACATATTTGGGAAGCTCTAGTCTAGCAAAGAAACGAATGGTGATAGATCCTTCCACTCAGGCTTAAATTAAAATTAGAACTCTGGAATACTGTCCCTGAAAATACCACCCCTGCATCTTGATCCAAAGGTCACTTATAGTCGTTTATTGGACTGCAAAAACTGAACTTGTTCAATAAATGACTATAAGTACGGTGTCCATTCGTACCGATTTTGGCGGGACAGTACCGATTTTGAGAAAATTGTCCTGCTGAATATTTTTTAAAAGTCGGGACGGGTAAGTGCGCCGATTTTTCATATTTGTACCGATTGAGTTCCGATTTTTAGCGTTTTCTTTATTCATTTATTAAGACTCTCCCTGTGCTCTGGTCCAAAAACAATTTTTCGTACAAACGATGCAGCACTTTCGTTATCACAAAGGACATAGAACAAATATTTGTGAGCCATAAACATAGCCAACATCTTTATAAATAATATATAAATATAATTAATGAAATTATAAAAAATAATACTAACACCCCCAAAAAAATCGTGGGTACGTGGATATGAAAAACATAAGTTGTAGATAGAGTGGCGAAAATATAAATAGGAAAGAGACATTTTAGCTTTCATTGGCTATTCCCCTTTCGATTATTTAATGTTTATTCCTTTTTATGAAAGTGTGGCTCGTTATCTAACAAAGGCCATGTATTTGAAACTTTGTACAAAAATTCAATGTTTTACAAATTTTGAAATTTTCATTTACATGTTTTTTTAGATAGTAAGTTATGTTTTCATAAAAAAATTCTAAAATTTTTAATTTTTTTTCTTTGTTTTGTTTTAAATAAAACTGCATTAAGATTTTTTTATTCTAAAAACAAAATTGTATGCTCGGATCCGATGCTTTAGAAATTTTGGCCACAGAAATCTGGTCACCGTAACTATAAGTGACCATCAGGTTAAGGTACAGGGACAATAGTCGAGGGTTCTGGCTTTAATTTGAGAATAAGTGAGAGCTTTTATCACATGACGTTTTCTTTCTAGCTTCTCAAATATTGCAAAAAACGCGATTTTTTGACACTTTGGCCCCAAAATCTGGACCTGATGGAAACTTTTTACTTGCGGACTCGTATCTGATTACGAATCTGAAGCCAGATTGGAAAAATTTAAAATGGCGGACCTAAAATTTAAATTTACAATTAGGGGTTTTAAAGTCGCTGATTATGAATAAAATTTTAGAAATTCAAAATGGGTGATCCATATTTGATCTATTTTATCACGGAAAGGTTAAATTCACCATAGAGAAAAAATCGCCTGGCAAAAGTTGACCAACTGCCAAATTGGGGCATGCGATTTTTTTGCTGCCAAAATGGAACCATAGTTTACACAGGCGTATTTGGTGAAGCGATGTTGAATATCTTAGAAAATCATCTCGTGCAGTTTAAGACCTTTATATTCGCCACCAAAGCATAAACAATGTCGGCCGCTGTGGTGAAGTGGTAAGCAGTGCGCGCTTTCACTCATCAGCACCTGGGTTCAAACCCTGGTAAAAGCAACATCGCAAAAAATGTATAAAACAGGTTTTTTCTTAACAGCGGTCGTCCCTCGGCAGGAAATGGCAAACCTCCGAGTGTATTTCTGAAAAACAGCTTCTCATAAAAATACCATCGCCGTTCGGAGTCGGCGTAAAATCGTAGTTCCCTCCGCTTTGTGTGACAACATCAAGGCGCACGCCACAAATCGGAGGAGAAGCTCGGCTAAACACTAATACCATTTTCTGACCGACAACGAAAACACTTCGAAAACGAGTTTTGGGATTGTGGGCTGAAGACTGTTCACACCGGCTGTTAGTGTTTTCGTTGACATTTCTTACATCCTCTGATTACAGTTTCGCTACGCAAAAACCAAACCAAAATGCTTTTCCCTCATTTTCTTTTAATTAGCAACCACTTACTTTCATTCTTATTTTACTTTGGCCAGCCAATTAACAATAAATCCGAAATAGCGTATTAAAGATGATAAAATATGACTTCAACTTCGATAAATAATCGAAAAAAAGCTAGTGAAGACATCGATTGGAATGAGTGGAACGTGAGTTTTCAAGTAGTTTTCAGCGAAAACTGGTTTTCGTTTGATAGATTTTACATGGACGAAAACAAGTTTAAGCAACGAAAGCATGTTTTCGATGTCGTTCAGAACATGGCATTACATATGTGTAAGCGCCAATCTATTATTATTATTAAAGCATAAACAATGACTTTGAGCCTATTCGACCCACTTTCTTAGAGATCTACCACAGTTTTATTAATTTGGTTTCTGAAGTGACAACACTGGTCAGATGTTTATTTTAAAGGAAGCAATTGACGTGCGTGTCTTTCACATAACAAATCAATGAGTGAGTAATGGTGATTTCGTTTCATCCAAAAAATGTTGGCCTTGCACGGTGCAAAACGTGTTTGATGTTACATTCAACCATATAAAAGGGCATGCTTTTGCCCTCTTGTCCTTGTCAAGCTCACGCATTTCATAATATTGTCGTTTTAAGCAACCATCTAATTTTCAGGGCAACCATCTCCCCTGACAAAGCACATTCAAAGGGTATAGAATGTGCCTTTTTTGTCTTGCAAGAGTGTGACATTTTAGGAAACGAACACACAATTTTCTTACCCTTTGCCTTTATTTTAGAATAGAACGCGAAAAGAGAAAGGGGCAATAAAAAGGCGAAATTTTTTGGTAGAAATGAAAAAACCATAAAACGGCATACTTTTGCCATTTTTAATGCGCTGGAAAAATGTATTTACTGCTTTCGCCCCCAAAGTTTTCAAATGTGTTCATTTGAATAGTTTGATAAATTGAACATTTTTCTTGCATATATGTACGTAACGACCCGGCGATATGTCCATAAAACGATTGATCTTTTTGTAGTATTAATTTCCTGGGCATATCTGAATGTCAACTATAATTAAATTATTTTCTTCTTCTTGAAAATATCAGGGCTCGAATCGTAACATACGTTATCGTATTACTCGTCACGTAAAAACACATTTTTCGCATTATGACATATCTACGAGAACGTACTCTTGGTCCCACTCAGCTTATACTGCTTGACGTGTCACGTAATTTTCTTTCGTATCGCTTTCGATCCGTGAACGGATGTTACGATTCGAGCCCAGTACTGTACTGATAAAATCAGTACGTCTGGCAACCGTAACTTTTTACGTGAACGACACTGTGTGTATACATACATATATGCAATTAGGTCCCTTATAATATATATTCATTTGTAGAAGGGCGTGACCTTATTATAATCAGTTATTTATTTTCTCTCCCAGAACTTAAGAAGCAATAAGTACGCAAGAAATAATCGTGGAATAACATGAAATCAGCTGATCAAACCTATAATCAGCTGATCAAATGGTAGTGTTATAACGTGGGACAAAATAATAAACAAGGGAGTGTATACATATTACATAAATACATACATTTATATGAGTGCGTATGTATGTACATACATACCCAGTAGAAATCGGTTGCATGCATTCATGAAGAATGTTTGCTATATGAATGAATAACAGGTCTATTCTGCACGTTACCGAAGATTTTGTAACCGGAAAATTATTTTACCAAAAAATGTTACCAGTTCTTGTCACCGCGATTCTAGGTACGTTGGTAATGCAGTTAAAATATTCAGCAATTCAGCTATGAAGAATTGTGCAAATCCTGGCATTGCATATTTCACGGGGCAATAATTTGTTACCAGCTTATGAGATGGTAACAAAATTTACCGGTTACAAGAGTATACAGAATGCGAAAAGGGTTTAAAAATTGACAAGAACTTTATTTACCGGTTACAAACTTTTTATTACCAGCGCAGAATAGACCTGTTAGTGTGAACAATTCATGCGTAGTCATGAATTTCCACGAATAAATTCAAATTCTAGCGAATTGCAAGCGAATGTACGTTGTCGTTGTTTTTAGTACATTTCTTGATAAATTTGAAGTGGAGTTTTTGTAATATATGTAAAATATGTAAATGCTACTTTTTTGTATGTCTCCGTATATTAAAATGTATCAGAAAAGTAGCATTTACATATGGGGATACATATCTTGTAAGAATGCTTTAATACTGTTCCATTAATGCATTTTTGTTTGTTTGAAAAATTAATACAGCCATATGCATACAGCAGTAGTACAAGTGTATGGTTAGAGTACGCATACGCTCTGAGAAACCACGCGTGTTAAATTGAAATGAACCAACATGCCACCAACAGCGATGTCGTATGCATCAAATTTCTACTGGGTAGTTAGATTTAGGTTTATCGTTAGTGGCGAAGTGATCATATAAATGCCGACAACAATGAACCGCTCGCCCGCCTGGCAAATGTATTTGTACATAAGACGTTTGTGTCCGTATCGTCGTGATTGTGCATTCACTGGTAGCCGGCATTGCAGACAACTCAGCTGTTGAAGCCAGCCAATATATGTACATAAAATAAATGATAACGCTAGTAATAATAGATGGGAGACTCGGTCATAAAGGCTTTTACTCTTCCACTGAACTCTCTTCTATACTATTGTGTCGTAAAGCATTTTTGATTATTTTTCGTACATGAAATTGAAGATGGAAGAGTATCAACTAACTCACTAAAGGTTGGTCGTTTACTAAATCACTATAGGTTGGTCTTTTACTGTTTTTAAAATCAATCTAATAGATCGACTATTGTTCAGGGGATTCCAATTTGTACTCTCCAAATTAAAGTCGCCGCTCACAAATGCTTTGGTCTAATAGGCTTTACCTCATCGAAGGCCCCTTATGAACTGCTTTCGTTGAAAATCAAACCGTGTACTACCTTCATTATGATAAATACGTGTGCGAAAAATAGACCTGCTAGGTGGCGCTGGAGTCGAGTTATTTATAAAAATCGTATTTATGAACCGATATCATTTAAATTCAAAATGTAAGCTACCAAGATGATAGAAGATACGTTTATCAAAAATAGATCTGCTAGGCGGCGCGGGAGTCGAGTTATTTGTAAGTCATATTTATGAACCGATTTCGTTCAAATTCAAAGTATAAGCTGCATGATGAAAAAAGCATTTGCGAAAAACGGACCCGATAAAAGTGCTATTTATGAACAGATTTTTGTTACCTCGATTACGCAGGTTCGATCCCTGCTGAAGTCTAGAAAAAAGAAGTCTGATGAGTAGATGTGGTGATCTCCGAAATAGCTGCTATAACTTCTACCGCTTAGACTTTTTTGCTTTTTCAATGTTTCCGAATAAACAATCGTGGTACAAAGCTCAATAAGAATATTAAAAATAAAATGTTAATAAGCCACAATAACATTGACAAATAGATAGGCGTTATTATTGTTCGGACTAAACTCAGAAACCAGTCAAATTGTCAGAGGTTATAACTTGCATATATAGTCATATTATAGCCTACTAGACAACACGCTGGTGGCGCTGGAGCAGAGTTACTTATAAAAGTCTTATTTATTAATCGATTTCGTTCAAATTCGTAAAGTGAGCTACCTGTATGATGAAAAATTCGTTTCCAAAAAATTAACCCGCTATATTTTATAAAATCTGATTGAAATTCATAATGCGTATTTACGTCATGACAAGCAGTGGTTTTGCAGAAAAGGGACCTAATGGATTGCGCTACCGCCGAAATATATAGAAACCCACACTGAGTCTGGTCTGCTTTGGTCCTATATTCATCTTAGATGAATTTACCTTTCATATGGTTAAATGGAGGATTCGTGTACGTATGCATGTAAAGACCACAACATTGAGTAAGTGCACATTTGCCTGACGACCTCATACACCCTAAATGCGATGTTGGCAAAATGATAAGAAAGATTCGACCACATCCGTAAAAAAGGAACCCGGTGGGTACATCAATGGCTTCATTTGAACGATATTTAAGAGATCACACGACTCATTTAGTCAATGTACGGGAAAACTTTTCATCCTGTTGGGGGGCGAGTATTCTTGACCCTCCTATAACTGAAAACGTTCATCTGTGCTCTTTAGTTATCTTATAAGGACTTTTATTGGCTTGCATGGTTTACGGACCAATGTTGAAGTTCCAAGATCATAGAAGAATATTACGCACGCTTGGCAGAGATCTCACAGGTACAAATAAGACCATCGGTAAAACAGGACATCGAAAGGGATTAGCATTCCATATACGTCCGTCACGCTAGCTGACCCACTTCTCCAAAAAATGATAAAAATTACTCAGGAATTAGGTGCAATTTAGGTGCAATTTAGGGCCTCCAAAATTAATTTAAGTGCTCACTCGGTTTCCGAGAAAATTGCAAAAATATATGGGTCAGGCCGCGTGACGTCACACTAGCTGACCCACCCACTAGTTTTCGTCGAACACTGGTAAATATTATTCAGGAATTAGGTGCAATTTAGGTGCAGTTTAGGCCCACCAAAATTAATTTCGGTGCACACTCGGTTTCCGAGAAATTCGCAAAAATGTGTTTTGGGTCAGCCA
>NW_016157398.1:257167-289442 GCF_001687245.7 Rhagoletis zephyria
TAATATTTACCAGTGTTCGACGAAAATTAGTGGGTGGGTCAGCTAGCAATTTTCTCGGAAACCGAGTGAGCACTTAAATTAATTTTGGAGGCCCTAAATCGCACCTAAATTGCACCTAATTCCTGAGTAATTTTTATTATTTTTTGGAGAAGTGGGTCAGCTAGTGTGACGGACGTATTCCATATGGTATTACAGCGCCACTATTCTTGGTCTATGTGTGAGGAGGATTCGGCTCTTTATTCGTTTCAATTTAAAGTAAAAAATTTTACTTTACATACCGATTTTATTTTAAACGCTATTTTTGTATTGGCCAGCGCAAAAGATCTTATTAGGCGCCGCGAAGCAAGCGGGCATTGGCTAGTGTATGTATATATGAACCGCTCAGGAACAATTTACTACAAGAGCGTGCAATTGCTGCCTTATGCCAATGTCATCGACATCATCGGTAACATAAACAGCGAAGTCTGTTCTGCCTTTTCCAAGTTGGATAAGGAAGCAAAGCGTATGGGTCTGGTGGTGAACGAGGACAAGACGAAATAACTCCAGTCTTCAAACATTTTTCAGTGTCCGCGTCCGTTTATCGGAAAGTCCGTGTATGGAAGAGCATTTTGTATGGGAAAAAAACAAAAATTGTTCGTTCCCAAGAATGTGTCCGCTTATTAGAGCGTCCGTGTAAGAGAGCTTTCACTGTATACGTTTTTGTGCAGTATGTTTATTTGTACATATAAGCATATAAAGCACATTTAACTGGTTGAATCATAAATTTTTTATAAATTTGATGTTATCATAGAACTCATAAAAACATATTTTTGCTTGTATGTGTTGTTGGCCGCTGTAACCAAATGTTTAAAGGTGCGTTCCACCACTCCGAATGACCTGGGTTCGAGCCCTAGTCAAAGCAATATCGCAAAAACATATAAAAAAAAAATATTCCGACGAATTGATAAATATAATGTTTGGATACTGTTATTCTGCAAACAACAAACTGTTTGTTTATGCAGAGTTGCGAAACATTGCAACCATATACATTGCATATTTTAAATATTCAATATAACAATTTTTCTGAATTTTCCCTTTTAAAAACACCAATGGTAACCAAAAACAAACGAAGCACCAAGTTTGTTTCTGATGCGCGGATTGCTCTAGCGATACGTTTCCATAACTTTTGGGATGCGTTTAGGGAAAGTATACATTGTCAATATTTTGTAGTTCAGCGTTATGGAACATTATACTTTGTACGTATGCAAAGCAATTGCCGTTTTGGAAGTCAGCCGTTTTTTTAACCGACTTCCAAAAAAGGAGGAGGTTATCAGTTCGTCGGAATATTTTTTTATTTTTTTTTTGTATGTATGTTACCGCATAACTTTGGACCACCTGCGTCAACCGATTTCGATAATTCTTTTTGCATCGGAAAGGTAGTGTCTCAGAGGTGGTCCCATACTAATCTGGTTAAGATCCGATCAGTGGATCATGATATATATATATATATATATATATATTTGTTTTATATGAGAGTTGAAGTCGGTTTTTTTTGCTAAAAATTATTTGTCTTAACAGCGGTCGCCCCTCGGCAGGCAATGGCAAACATCGGAGTGTATTTCGAAGGCGGCGTAAAACTGTAAGGCCCTCCATTTTTGTAACAGCATCAAGACGCACACCACAAGTTTGAGAAGTGCGGCCAAACACTTAGGTGTAAGCGCCAAAATATTATTATGTATTATTATTATAATATTCCGCATTTTTGGAAAGATTAGTGAAATTACGAAATTTGTTCATGAAAAATTAACAACCGTATTTTTGGCGAGAGATATAATTACCACCCTTTAAAAGAAAATTTAGTCTCTGGATTACCTGTGTGGAAAAGAAAAGCATTTAATGTTTCCCACCTTTTTACAACTTTCTACAAGAAACGCGATGAATTGCCAAATGAAATGTGAAATGTCATAATTGGGCACTTGGCAAATCTCCTGAAATCTTTGTCAGATTATTTTTGGGATGGTAGTAGTAATAATATCGATTGGGTACAAAATCACGAAGCATGCATAGATCTTCAGAGTACTTCGATATTGAAACACACATTTGAATCTGTGTCTCTGAACGAATTTTGGGTTAGTGTTAGGAGTGAATACCATGAAGTCGCTGAAAAGGCTATCTTTACTTTGCTTCCTTCTGTCACAATGTATCGTTGTTGAACAGGGTTTTAGCTTACACTTATACAAAAAACAAATACAGGTCGAAATTGGATGATGCCCCATAAATGCGCATACAGGTTTCAGACTATTTTTAGCAAAGTTTTTATTCGTATTTAAATTGCATACAGGTTTCAGACTATTTTTAGCAAAGTTTTTATTCGTATTTAAATTGCACTGCCTTTGATTTTTTAGTAATTTCATGTAAGGGTTCCATCATCTCAAACGTTTGGGAACCCCTGGTCTAACCGCTTATTATTGAATCATATGTAAAAGTGGCATTCGATTGACCAGTGGGAGCGAGAGGGAGAAAATAGAGCGTCAAAATGTGTGTAGTTGGTGTTAGAAGAAATGTAGTGCATACACTTGCCTGCATATACATACATATCTGCGCACGCCTATTCTTTTTAAAATATTCGCAATGTTTTGCACCCTAAATATTTTTTTGTTATATTTTTACAAAAATATGGTTCATGATATAAACAAAACCATATATGTAAATAAAAGTTTCAAATTTAATACAAAATTAAAGATATATCAACGAATTTTCATCAAAAACAGTTTTGCAAAACCAAGTTTTAAAATTTTTCCCCGCCTAGCGCCAAAGCTCCTCCCTTCTTAATCTTTAACTGTGGACAAGGCATCTCACAGTCTTTTACGCTCCTGTCGAAGAAGACTGAAATTGCTGTGTGGTAATTTTGATACAATTTTTTGGTCCGTTTACAACAAAAATTTATTATTTATTTAATTTTTATTGGATTTTTTTTGCTATAAACTGCATATGCGTCAGAAATTAATTTTTTGACCTTTTTTTCGGCCGGCAGGGTGTTGTAACCCCTTAAGTAAACAATTTCATAGAAACATGTGTTGGGCGGGAAAAGTTAGATGTAGTGTATTGTTTCACGACAAAGTGTTCGTTGTAGCCGAAAATAGCTTTTTCTTCAGTGCATACTTATTCATATTCGTTCAACGACAAGCATTCACGGCTGATATCATTTTCGCTCTTTATACAAATATGTGAATGTACATACATATGTATGTGCATAAATTCATTCTCACAAATGTATAAACACATATGTACAGTGAATGTATACACGTAGTGCAGTGGTATGTTTGCTTGCCGACTTCTGTTTTTAATTCGTTTGTGAAAACAGCTGATTTACCGCCACGATTATTTGTGCATACATATATGCCATACACAGATATATGAACAAACATACATACATACATACATATGTATAAAAGTGCCTAAGTGTGTGCACTTTCATTTATACATTCCACATAGCACTAGATACATATAGTATATACACATGCATATACATCCATATGTAACTATATGCATGCACATGAAATCAGCTGTTTCTGTAAAACGATCGTGAGTTCACAGTTGTTTTTTTCCAGTTTCTCTTTTGGCATTACTTCTTATCGAACTTTGGACATGTCTCGCATACAAATTTCTCCGTCGGCGTTGTAAGCGAACTTTGTTTCTACATTTAATAACCGTCATCGATTCGCCAACAGTTAGCAAGTGGCGAAACGAACAAACTCAATGAGGTACAGCCAAACTCGCTAACGTCTATCCGTGCTAGCTACCTTTGTTGTTGCTTTCACATGCAAAATTCTTCTTTAAGCGACCGGAACTCAAACATAGCGAGCGAGAAGTGGCGAATCGATGACGGCTAATAAAACATTAGCACGGATAGACGATAGCGAGTTTGGTTGTACCTCATTGTGTTCGTTCGTTTCGCCACTCGCTAACTGTTGGCGAATCGATGACGGCTATTGTAACTGCGCAGGTGTTATCTAATCTAAAATTGGCGAGATGTAAAAAAATGGCATTGTTTGCGAAGGTGGTCCATGGATGCTTTCTTAAAGCTTAAACAGACGGCAGCGTTGATCCGGATTAACTCGGACTTAATTCGGATCAACCGCAGTTAACTCCCGAGTTGATCCGGATCAACACTGCCGTCTGTTTATGCTTTTACGTCGCTTACATCAGTTGGCCTTAATGCGCTGCTTAAGATCGAAGAAGTCTTTTACGCATATAGTATTTATTGCAACTGTTTCTGTTTTGTCTGTAAGAAAATAACGATTTAAATTGAAATAAATATTGGGTTAGACTGGCGTAAACTTGTTTCACTTGATATTTTTCCAAACGAAAACATTTTAATTCCAACATGGTAGAGCTTTCAAAATTTCTGCCCAAATACTAATAGCCAATTTCACAACGAATTCAAATGGAAAATTATTTTTTATTTTCTGTCAATTTCCATATTAAATTCAACAAATTTAAATCATTTTTCACTTAAATTGCTTTCGTGAAATTGGTTGTAAAATTCTCATGGAGTAAGGTTTGGGCTTTGGGGCGGATGCCTCAACACCTCTAAGCCCAGGTCACTCACTATGGTCTATCATTGTCGTGATGCAGGACAGCACTATAATCGCATAAGCTGTTGACAGGGAAGGGTCATGCCACTGGTTTGGCCTAGTTCAGGCGGCTAATAATGAACTATTTATTTATTTGTAATTGTCGCATGGGACTCACTATTTGAACCCGTAATCATTCGTTTAAAAAATTTCGGGATTTCACTTCAGCAGCGATTAACGTATGGCACGGAACCTTACGACGCACATTGTTATTTAGGCGGAAAAAATAAAATTTTTGGAATATTCAATTTTTATATTTGAATGGTTTAGCCCAACAAGTGATATTTGAATAAGAAAATTTCTTTATAGCTTTGTACGAAATTGGCAGTTTTATACAAAATAAAAGCAACAAAAGTCAGAAGAATTTTACTGCACCTGATTCGAGATTTTTGTTCAATTAAGCAATTGTTTTTCTTTTAACTTTTGCTTTTGTTGTTTTTGTTATAGGTTCATATGAAAATATAGCACTTACTAAACAAAATAGAGAAAAAATCAAGGCAATAGACCAAATATTTTAACAGTGTAAGCAGCCAAAAATGACACTTTATAAATGCTAACTTTGACACTTTTGATGGACAAAAACTGTTTCCTTCGTCTTTTTTCAACTTCTTACTATAAAAAAATTAATGAACGGAATATTTTCTGTCGATTTGTGAAAAAAAAAATTTGGTCATATTTGCGACTATTAACGTAACCTTAATTTTTGAGATTTTTTTTGTGTAGGGTGTTGTGCTTTTTCTTCCATATAAAAATAGGTTTTAATCATGCGTTATTTACATCTCAGAAACCGATAAAATTAAATATTAATAAAACGTTTGAAAAACAATAAGCACACATTTCATATCCACTGGCATAGCGCTTTCTAAAAAAATTATTATCCTTAAATCATATAAAACATATTTCAATAACCAACATGAATTCGCTTTTAATATCGGAAAACAGATGCTCCGGTTGTGTTCAATATAAAAATAAATTGTGTGTATTCGTTGTATGGAAGCAAATGGGACAAAAAATCTAAAAAATCAACCGTGATTTTTAGCCATTTGAAACTTTACTTTATTCTACTAGAGTTCAAATTAAATAACCAGTAATTTTTAAGCAAAAAACACAGCCGACTTCAATTCTCATATAAAATTTTAGGAGTACCGTTGATTTCTTCATTATCCAAAGATCGGTTCTAAACCAAATTAGTATGGGACCACCCTTGATGTACCACCATTCCGATAAAAAATAAGAATTATCGAAATCGGTTCGTGGTTCAAATTTATGCGGTAACATACATAAAAAAATATTCCGACGAATTGATAACCTTCTCCATTTTTAAGTCGGTTAAAAAAATATGTTAAGACGGCTGTAATTTTTTCGACCACTGTATTTATATGAACTTCTGGATTCTCCTTTTTCGAAGTCCAATAACTCTTGTCTAAGTTTAAAAATTTTGCTATTTTTCTTCTACAGACTTTCAAACACGCTATAACAACGGCCAAGTTAATTGTAACAAGTAATTTTTAGCAAAAAAAAACCGACTTCAACTCCCATATAAAATATATATATATATATATATATCTCATGATCCACTGATCGGATCTCAACCAGATTAGTATGGGACCACCTCTGAGACACTACCTTTTCGATGCAAAAAGAATTATCGAAATCGGTTGACGTGGTCTAAAGTTATGCGGTAACATACATAAAAAAAAAAAAAAAAAAAAAATATATATATATTCCGACGAACTGATAACCTCCTCCTTTTTTTGGAAGTCGGTTAAAAAGAGAAATTTAACTTCCTAAAACAAATATAATTTGTGCAGTTGCCTTGGCTAAAAAACACAAAAACTTGATATACTATACAAAAACCTCATCCTCTTTACGTGGTTTTATTTATTTATTTTCTATTTTTTTCGTATATTTGTTAGTGTTAAAAACGGGATCAGATAATGACACGGCTGTTCAACAAGTCGTAACAGAATTGTTGAATGAACAGACCTCATGCAATGAAAGCATGGAAATACTCAATACTGGTTTCTCCGATTTTATTTACACGGATTATTTACCACTCCCTAAAAGATATTATAAACGGTTTATATTTAAATTTTTTTAATTGTATAATTGTTGAACAATTTTTAACCGACTTCAAAAAAAGGAGTAGGTTATCAATTCGTCGGAATGAATATATAGTTTTTTTATGTACGTTACCGCATAACTTTGGACCACGTCAACCTATTTCGATAATTCTTTTTGCATCGGAAAGGTAGAGTCTCACAGGTGGTCCCTTAAAAATTACTTGTTTTCTGTACGTGTCTCATTATGTGCCTTTAACCGCGTAATAAGCGCTATGTTGAATATCGTCATCGTCAGTAAAAGTGACGATAGGGCCATCGTCAGCCATGTTACTGATGCGCTGACGATCGTCGACGATGACGATGACGATATTCAGCATAGGGCCGATTGGTTTTTCTAAGGGGAACTTTTCTTTCGATAGTGACGGATTTTAATCTTCATTTAAATTCAACTGCAGGCGAGGAGATTATGCAAAAAGTTGGTATCGCTTTGTCGAGTTTTCAATTGTAAAAAATATCAACCAGAGGACAAGTTAGCTAGTGTAAAAAATATATAACATTTATCTACATACTTACATACATATGTATATGATTTGTGAAAAAAAACAAGCAATTCATACACACATACATCACATCAGCTACCAATTTTGTAAAATTTTACTCGCATTCATACTACTATTTACTACATATTTGTTATATACGAACTATTTATCTAAGCGGTTATTGAACTTTTGACCTTTCCCAGATGCTGCCTCGGACGTATGTGTGTTCCACACATACATATACAGAGGTATGTTTTGTATTGTGCGTATGCATGCCGATGGGTGTACTATATAATAATTTCACCGGGAAAGATGCTGAGCTTAAATGCATGTGACAAAAAGCACAAAATCCCAGCAATAACAAAATCAGCAGCATTCAAGGGATAGTATTGCATCATGCAATTTGTTGAGGTATTTCAAAATTTCGTCTACAAGTAGCAAGCAGTTGCATGCGTTCGATATTTAGTACATGTACGCAGTACATATTTTTTTTCATATGTAAATATGTATATACAATGTACATTCGTATGTGCATACATACATACATAATTGTATAGGGTCAAAGCTTCGCACAGCTTACATCACAGATGCTTTCCAACGATATTGACTGCGCGCTCGATGACAAAGCTGCAGCTTTTACAAGTGTGCCGCAAAATGCTTCTGGAAAATAATATCGATCCGCTTTCCAGCAACCCTCAAACTGTGTGTGCTCCTTAGAAATGCAGAGTCGTACTTTTAGTGTTCATGTATGCACATATGTTTAAACACATCCACGGTTTATGCTAGTCTGTTGCTCTAAGAGCATCACCATCAGTATGCACACACACGAAAAATAAAGTATATTTACCGGCTGTCTTCACATGCTTGAAAATCACGCTTGCGTTCTGCTTTTTTCTCTCACAAGCGGGATAGTTTTGTTGATTGGACATTTGGCAGCACACTTTTTCATTTGTAAAATGTCGCCAAAAAATAAGGTTACAGCTTTTCAGGCTAAATTTGTATTTTCTACTAAAATAAACGATGTTTCTACTCTGAAGAATTCTGCGAAATGAGAAAATACCTGTCAAATAACAAAAATTATAGTTGAAAGCATGCGAGATCTCGCAAACCGCTCGGTATGTGAGAAAAAGTATGCTTCGTACTTTTTGCGGTCTACAGAGTGGGATGATCTCGCATGCGTCGTCACGCAAGCGATATTTTCCAGCACGTGAAGACGGCCGGTTAGGCACCTAAAACGGGTGACTGACAACTAGGGTGATTAAGGTTTTTCGAGACCGGTTTCCACAGTATTTTTTTGGAAATCTATATACGGTTTTTTTTTTTTTTGAAATATGGATTTTCGAATATCGAATAAACCGAATTTTTTGATAGAACAAGCCGGATTTTTCATTTGATCCAAATCTTGACCTCTGAATAAAACTTTTAGGTTTTGCAAGCTTTGCGGTTCAAGGGAAGTCAAGCTCCTAATTAGTTTCAAATTGATATCCTGAGTTATTTGGGGATGAACAGTATATCATATTTGATTCCAATAAACGAATGCTTGGCGATTCAACGCTTTCTACGTGTTTGGGCGAGCTCCTCTCCGCATTCATGTTCTGCTTCTTTTTTATGGCAGAAGTACACGAAGAGGGTTGCCATTGAGTGCCAAGGGGCGGCAACTTCTTGAAAAGACCTTTGTTGATGTTGCTGCATCCAGAAAGTGAACCAGGGATCTCCCGAGTGGCAGTAGGCATCTCTAAGCTTTCGGCTGCGGTGGCAAAACCAAAAAATATCAGAAAATATGCAGTAAAGTAATAAAAAATACCAAACGTGAACTTTTCGCTGATTTTTATTTGTTTTAGTTTTGATATAAAAAAACGTTGTACTTATTTTGCTTTGCCCTTTGCTGTTAATAGTTTTATTGTATTATTTTGTCATGACTTCATACCAAGATAAGATAAAATATGTAAAATAAAACCGGTTTATGCGGTTTTTTCTTAATTTCAAAATAGGCTACCGGTTTTTTTTTTTTCAATTGCAATCTTTCAAATTAACACGAAAACCCTACTGACAACCCACCTATCACACCTACATACATTGCACACCTACAATGGGAGCACTCAGAACGGTCCGTTGTCGGTTGAAGTTTATTGGGATACAATATTCAAGCTAGGAAAATAGAATCCAACTATTTTTCTTAAAATTAAATGCACTTAGTATGCCACAAATATATGATTGTATGTACATATTTATGCACGCATAAGCAGAGCATTGGCTATACTTTCCGCCACCGCCCGTTATTGCGAGTTTGCGCAAATAGGCTCACAGCAAATTTCTGGTTATACTATTTATAAAATACAAGTACATACATACTTGTATACAGTTTGTGAAATTTTTAAATAATTTTATACCAATAACGATCTTCTTAGCTGTGTGACTAAGGTGAAATTGCCAAAAATATACGTTGACTTAAATCAAATTGCATGTATCAATCAATAGCAGCGTCTTTACTGGGAAGCCAAATGACTGTGACACCCAGGCAATAAATGTAGGACATAGCTAGGGATTTGGCGCGTACATAGACGTTGGAAATTGCATAATATATGCGTGTACATAGAAGTAGAACAGGAATTGCTAATAGGGGGCATTGCTCAATTCCACAGCATTCACAAAATGTAAATTTTTTTTTCGAAAAAAGGCGCGCATATCATGAGTACATACTTATACTTTGTATACATATACATACAATTACACATATTGTGGCATGGTTTGGTGTGGTGTGGTGTAACTTACCTTACTCAACTTGTCGCCTTCGTGGCGTGGTAGGAGCGAGCGTAAATTCTGAAAACCGGCATTGATGCTTTGCATTCGTCGTCGTTCGTTGCTATTGGCGATTTCTCGTCGCATACGTTTCTCACTCTCTAGCAGGTTTTTATTGCCGCTATTGGTGGCACTGCCGTTTGGTGTGGTGCTACCACCGCCACCACTGCCACCACTCTTTATTGATGCACTGCTCGTATTCATGCCGGAATTAGTGTGGCGCTGACGCTGTGGGATTTGCGGTTCCGCCTGATACTGAATATATTCACCTCCGGAATCTTCTAATTGTAGTCTGAAAGAGCGTAAAAAGTAAGTCATTAGATCTCGTAATGTGTATGTAAAAAAAATTGGGTACACCTCTTTTGATATACATACATCTACTACTTAGTATAGGTTTGTATGTACATACATTAGGGTGCCCATCGAAATTTTTTATTTTTTTTTTGAAGTTTCAAGACCATACAACCTAATTTTATTAGTTTTTATGGGAAATATTATTGCCTATTTTTATAGATATTTTAAAGGTCATTTAGAGGTCAGTGACCTGTCGATTTAGGTCAGAAAATTCGATTTTGTAGATTTATGAGTTTTTGAATGAGTATTTTTAATTAAATGTCAGGGATCGAATGTGATATGAGGCATTTAAAATGGTATATAATAATCTATTGTCGGACTTAGCTTTTTGGGATTTTTTATCGAGTAAAATAAAAAAAACGTATTTCTTTTAATTTTTTAAATTTTGGCCATCGATAATTTCCAAAATTTCAAAATATGTTACTATCTAAAATTAAATCTAATTTTAAATAAACTGATATCTCAATTATTGCAATCTTATAAAAATTGTCGAAGTTAGGCGACTTTTCTTAAATACGTCCCTGAATTTATATTTTTTATGTAGCGGACTTTCAGATTATTTGAGCAGTGTGGCTAAGGAATTCATCAATATTTATTAAAAAAATGTCATGTAAGTGTATCCCAAAAACTACTTGACCGATCTCAACTAAGGTTTCTTAAGCGCCATATTGGAAATTTTTGAAATCGGACAAAAACCACGGCCGGTTCTACGTACCGGAATGACTCGGGTTTTACCCGACCAAGGGCTGTTGTTTCGGCGATCTAACCCCTTAAGTCGGCGAAATCCATCAAACGTTGCTCGATTCTAGGGCTACACCTTCTCCGCACCCTTCTGCTCAGGGCTGGCATAGAGTTAAACCCAGGGCCAGAAATCTACACCTGCTGCGTATGCCAGAGACGACTGCATACAAACTCCACCTCGGTCAGGTGCAATGCCTGTGACGGGTGGAGTAACCTCCGTAACTGCTCGGGCCTACGTACGCACCGGCAATGGACCACGTCGTTCATGGCCACATGCTGTGCGAACCGAACGGCAAACCACCACCCGCCTGGGCAGCACACAATCAACACACCCACACCCCAACACAACACAACAATAGACACACAAACAAACACAATAGCACCCACACACCGCCGCCGGCAACTCCTAGTCCCTCCGAAAATCTGCTGTCAGTCCAGAATATACCGTAACGTTACATCAGTCAAGTGCAACTCTTGCCTCGGCTGGTGCCACTTTAGGGCGTGCTCAGGACTTCGCAACACGCGAGATTGGATAGTGACTATGTGGGCCCCTGCTGTGCTGCCCCATCGCATCCCTCCCCCGCGACGCCGCCAACCACCACCACAAGGCAGCACCCCCTTTTGCAGCACGTACAGCAGGGGGCCGGCAGGCAACACAACTGTTTAACACCACACATCACAATCGATCTCCCAAGGCACACAAAGGTGCTACAATTTAACTGTACCGGACTCCAGAGCAAGATCGAGATAACTGTCTTTATGGGAAGGCATGGAATATTAATAGCTGCGGTCCAAGAGACGAAGTTGCACGCCAATTCAACCCTGTTGAATTGTGCCGGATACAACGTGCACCGTCGAGATCGCGAGCGAGATAATGGTGGAGGTTTAGCGTTCATCACGCACCACACTGTGCAGTTTCGTGTCATTGAAGCAGACATCGACCGCAGGGATACCCTCCTAGAATGTCAGGGTATTGCTATCCGGTCAGGCGATGTTGAACTTGAAATATTTAACGTATACATACCCCCTACTCAGAGGTGAAAACCGTATGGTAGTTGGTGACTTTAACGCGCACCACGATCTTTGGCACTCAAGCCTGTCAAATGATCGTAGGGGAATACATCTGGCTGAGCAGATAGACGATTCGACATACTGCACAATGAACGACGACGCACCCACCAGGATTATGGGCAGCTGCTGCAGCTCACTAGATCTAACAATTGTCAGCGCTGGTCTGATAAACAGCGTATCATGGCCGACCTATGCTGACTCTAGCATCAGACCATCTGCCCATAGTCATCTCGATTGATAAACCTGCCGACTTTGCTTCCGTGGATCACCGGACTTATGTCAACTTTTCCAAAGGTGACTGGAAAGGCTTCACGGATATTACTGAGGGCGCCTTCACTGCACTACCCATACCAACCGACGTTCATGTAGGTGAACGTAAGTTCTGCTGCAGCTCCCTTCATACCAGCAGGATGTATTAAGGATCCATGTCCGAATTTTCCTGCCGAAGCGGCTGTTCTAGCTGATGAGCGCGACAACCTTCGTCAGGCCGATCCCGGAAATCCCCGTATTAGGGATCTCAATTCGGAGATTCGGCAACTTGTGAACGTACATAAGCGGAAGAAATGGGAAGAGCATCTGAAGACCTGCAACTTCGCCTCTGGTGTGAGCAAGCTTTGGTCAACCGTGAGGTCGTTGTCCAACCCGACGACGCGCGACGACAGAGTCGAGATAAACTTTGGTGACCACGCTTCGTCGGACCCGGAGAGATGCGCGAGCTATTTTAGCCGGCAGTTCATTCTGCATCCTCCGGTGGATAAAGCCAAACGTCGAGTGACCAGAAGGCTGCCAAAATGCCAAAACCTAGTGCGCCTCTTGTTTTCACCAGCGGTGTGGTAAGGGCAGCCATCGGGAAGGCGAAAGCCTACAAAGCCATTGGAGCCGAAGGAATATGCATGTTGATGCTGAAAAATTTGGGTCCTGCTACTCCCGTACCTAACGGAGGTCCTCAACCTGTCTATGACCACTCTCGTCATTCCAGACATCTGGAAAATGGGGAGAGTGGTCCCACTGCTCAAACCGGGGAAACCAGCCAACAAAGGAGAGTCTTATCGCCCGATAACTCTCCTTTCCCCGGTAGCGAAGACACTCGAGGCCCTGCTGCTCCCGTACTTCACGAACCACCTGACCCCAGCGAAGCATCAACATGGGTTCCGTAAAGTGCATAGTACAACAACAGCACTTAACGCCATAAACACTCAGATAACTCGTGGCCTAAACCGAAACCGCCCCTGTGAGAGAACTATTCTAGTAGCGTTGGACCTGTCCAAGGCGTTCGACACTGTCAGTGATTCAACGCTACTAAAAGATATAGAGGCCTCCTCACTCCCACAGGGACTCAAACGGTGGTCGGCGAATTACCTGAGTGGTCGACACTCGTCAGTTATTTTCAGAGACAAAACTAGCAAGCCACGTAAAATTAAACAGGGGGTACCACAGGGTGGTGCCCTGTCCCCGCTACTGTTTAATTATTACATATCAATGCTCAGCCACCATAGGGTGTTAATATAGTCTCGTATGCTGACGATTGTTCGATCATGGCGTCTGGAAATGGAATTGATGACTTGTGCTCGAAAGTAAACAGTTGCCTCTCCGAATTTTCTCGCTTCTTCACTGCAAGGAGCCTTGCCCTATCCCCTGCGAAATCGTCGGCAACCCTTTTCACCACCTGGACCAAGGAGGTCAGACTGCCACTGGGTATTCACGTCGATGGCCTAACAATACCGACGGTGAATAAGCCGAAAATCCTCGGGCCAAAGATAAAGAAACGTCGTTGGCAACATACAAGGCAATTGGCCGACCGGTTCTAAACTACGCAGCGCCCGTATGGCCGCCGGGGACTAGCAGGACGCAGTGGATGAAGCTACAGACCTGCCAAAACACGGCATTACGAACTGCGACAGGATGCCTCCTGATGACGCCTCAACACCACCTTTATGACGAGGCCCAGATGCTTCCATTAAAGGAGCATAACATAATACTCTGCAAGCAGTTCCTCGCTGGGAGCCACAGACGTGGCCATCCCAGCGGGCAACTGCTCGCGGAAGAGCCCTCGCCACGGCACGTCAGGAGGCATCTTTACGAACTGACAGACGAAGTCCAGAGGTATATCAAACAACTTCTGGACCCGTCAACCTACCGACAGGCCCTGAACGGCATTCACAGGGAATCAGTCTCAAGTTATGTAGACTCCCGCCATGTGAATGCCGTTCTAGGCACACAACCACCGGACGTGGACGGGACAGAACTTTGTCTGCCTCGGGAGACCCGCACTACATTAGCCCAACTTCGCTCTGGCTATTGCAGCAGGCTCAACAGCTACCTGAGCAGAATCAACGAGGATGTGCCCAACCAATTCCTGGCATTTGGAGAGTCGCCACATGACTCCCGGCACCTCTTCACATGCCCTGGGAACCCCACTCAGCTACCGCCCCTGTCCCTATGGACAGCCCCTTTGGAAGTAGCACACTTCCTGGGCCTCCCCCTAGCTGAAATAGACGACAACGTTGATGGATGAACCGCCCCGAGCGGGGCTTAGCAGCCGCTACAACAACAACAACTACTAATGTAAATGCATGCAAGTGAAATGGGTCTGCTAGCCAGTCTTCCGCCGCAGCTGCCGCGATAAGGAAGAAATTGAAAGCTTAGAGTACTATCTCTGTCGCAGCCATGCCCAGCGAGGGCTAGACGGCTCTCATTTAATTCTTTGATTTCATGGCGAACCTAAGCGCAGCAGTCACTTATGAATTCTCGCGTTCCCTTCGAGTTCTCTACTCTTGGATGCAGGCAGCCATCCCAACCTACCAACCCAGTGGGCGGGCGGCAGTCTATTATGTAATTCTTCTATCCTCTTATTGGCTCTAAAGCCTTAGAGAGGCGCCACCATTATTAGGCGTCCTTGATTATCAGCATTCTACTGATATATGTAAGCACATAAATTTAGTGTATTGTGTTATCACTTCACAGCGGTCAATGTGCAAGCCAAGCTTAATAAACAGTTTAACCAAAAAAAATTGTTTATTGCCAAACTTTCCAAATAACAATTAACTAACTTAAGTACATACTTGTATAGTTCACAGGTTGAGACTTTATAATTTCTTGTGGGAATGTGGTGACATACATACATACATACATACATACATACATATGCAAGTATGTATGCATGATGTTCAATAAACATACAATCAGTGTGTACGCAGATAGTACTTATGTACATATGTATGTATGTTACATAAGTTTTTGTTTATTTTCTCGCGCCATTCATAAATCTCAATCGATTTCGTATTCGTTAGCTCCTCGGCTGCCATCACAAATTTCATTTCGTATTGCTGACATTGGAATGCAGTTTCATTCACCTCTGTGGTTTACTACAGCACAAACTACTTTGGGCAAATACTAAGATGGCGCGACTTGCAGCATTTTTATTCAACGCTTTTGAGCTCACCTATGCTGGTATGCATGAATAATTTGTAGGTATTTATATACATACATACTCTATACCCTGCAGTAAAATTTAGAGAGAGTCTGAGAAAGCGCTAGTTCCGAACTACATATCTCAGAACTATCTCTGAACTAGTGCAAAAGGAATGCAAGGCGCGACAGTTGAAACTTGCTGTGTAAATGTGCAAATGCTCACTACTCGTACAATACGAAAGTAACTCAGCGAGATGTCCTCCGACTCAAGCATCGTTGGTCGCGAGTTCAAATTGCGGTGGAGGCAGTTGTGAGTTTTCAAATTAAATGAATTTAAATTGTTGCGTGCAGCTTACAATAATTTTTTAAAAATTAAAATATGTAACAAAAATGTAATCTGTAAAAGAAAAGAATAAACGAAAAAAATATCCAAAAATCGAGTCTTCCTTAAAAAAAACTGTCCAAAACGGAACCGACTAAAAACTAGTTGCAAAGTAATGCACTGGGCGACAATTGTCACCGCTAATGACATCGCCGTGTAAAACTAGACAGTTGAAAGCATTGCCTGGGTATTAAGCTAAAACTAGTACTGTCGGAAAAAGGTCTAGTTCTATGCTAGTTCTGAGCTAGTCAGATTTTCTGCAGGGTATGTACATACATAAACGTCAACATGACATCAACTTATGAAAGTTTATCCAAACGGTACTGTCCAAAGTTGCTATTAACCGTGAACACAGCACAAGAGCCAGTAAATCTTCGAAACTGCAAAACGACCTTAACATGTCTAAAAAAAATATATAAGTTTTTATGGAAGAACTTGGTGACGATGTGGCGAGATGAGAGATGAAATAAAGGCGTCTGCATAGACGTCACCTCATTGATGCATTCAATACCCAGCAATGCACATATGTCCTAAACAGTTCGATGAATTTTGTGTGTATATGTACATATGTATGTATGTATGTACATACATTCAGCGTCCAAAATATGCATACCCTGACGTTTTGTCGATTTTATTTACATACTTCGGTATATATATTTTCAATACCAAAAACCACAAAACCACAAAAACCAAATTTTTTAATTGCAAATGCAAAAAAAATTTCAAAAACTTGCATAAAAATTTTCAATTCGATTTCCTAGAAAAATTTTGAGTATGCACAGTTTTGTAGTCCATTAAATATTAGTATAAGTAGGTAGGTAGATAGATATGGCTGTCACTGATACGCTGGGACACACAAAGGCCACGAGTCGTTCTGCGTTTCTACCTATAAGTGGCCTGTTAGAGCACCAATCGTGTGAGATCTATCCTCCCTCTTTAGAGAGTATAAGCTTCGAGACCTTTTTTGATCCCTCCTCGGCTAAGTTCGCCGAGACACTCAACAGATCGTAGATTGCATCCATCCTTCGCGACGCGAGCTAAGTGATATACAAGTGCTTTCCCTTAAAATAAATTTTTACCACGAGTGTTGAATGAGATAGCTCTTTTCTAAGACTTTTGTGCTAGAATAACAAAAGTCTTTCGAACTATCTGGGCATTTGTCTTTCATTTGTCTTACGAAAACTTTTTACTGTCTTAGCCAGAATTGCCCTGTTAATATTAGGCGATTTCTCAAACTCAGAAAGTCAAATTCCACGTATTTGGACATTCCTTATATAGACAAATTTACTAAATGTTGGTTCACGCAAGGCAGGGTTCACGTATGTAGTTGCGGGTACACTGTACTATAAATGAAGACAATTTCTGAATTTTCGATTAAAAATTTTCAACTAGAAGGAAAATGTTTATTACCTGATTTTGTGTGATTCGGATGATTGTTCCGAATCGATTCCATATTAAACACACTTTGGTATATTTAAGTTTCCAGAAACGAGATATTTCCTGCAGGCCACAGAAAAGTGCATACATTGCAATGCATTGGTTGGTTTGGTGGGTGAGATGATGCGACAATCCGATGTGAATAGTGTTGTTACCGTCGCAATGGAATGTGGTTCTGCAACTCCACAACATTGCGAATTCTGCTGTGTATGCGCACACATGGAGGCGTTTTTTTCTTATTCTTAGTGGCATTGAGGTGGTTTGTTTTTTGTTTCTCATTCTAGGAATACTTGTGATGCAGAAAATTCGACAGTTTTGAAATTCCACAATCGTTAAAGCCAGTTTGAAATGGCAGAAGAGCTTAATAGCTAAAGCGGGGTACTAACGACAGAAACCTCTTCAAACTGAAACATATTTGTCAAACAGGTTTGTCGAGAGTAGCGCTGCAATACATTACTGCTGTTGCTTTTACCAAGCATTTGGTTGTTGGGAATAAAGTTCTCGAAATTTTTTTTAATTTTCTAGATAGCTTTTAAAACAAGCAACTTCTTATTATAATATAATAAATACTCGTTTAATGAAGTTCAACATATTTTGCGGTAAAAATGTCGACAAATAGGTCGATTTCTATACCGAAATATACACATACTTAATTATATACTGTGTACAGATTGGATACATATATAGTGTAATCGATACTAAAGCGAACAGCGGCTTTTGTTTAAATGTACGAACCTCCACGTGATCAATTCCAATTGCAGCTTTTTCGGCTCCATTTATTTCATATCAATGGTCAAACATTGACAACTCATAAACAATTTTTACGCAATTCAGTTATATGGGCAAATCTAAAAAAATAGGTACACTTTCAAAAAAAAAAAAATATTTTTTAAATTTGTGAGCACACCTATGTTTTATATATAATTTTATTCGTAATCTTTTAATAAATCGATTTATAGAAGTATAATTCATTTTAATCAAGCGCTTCAAAAGTTGGAAGAGGAATAAACATGAAATAGAAAACAAAAGAATAAGCTGGGTTCAAATTACGCTGTTCAAGTTGTAAACTTTCAGCAAAGATTTTGAAAGTCGAACTCACTTAATTAATTGGCTCCATTTTTCGAGAAAACGGCACTTGAAATTTTGATTAAATTTTAACTATTTTATAAATAACTCTCTCAGTTTTGAAGTTATTTTACTAAAATTTTGCACACAAGAGTTTTTTAATATTACCTTAATTATTTCTAAAAATTATCGAAATAGGTTCACATTAACATATAGCTCCAATACTACTGATTACTCAGATATGTGTTTTTGTGCTATAACTCTAATTTCATATCTGAATAATAAATTGTATGCGTGCTATATGTTAAATTGAACCTAAACTAAATTTTAACCTGTTTAATTGGAAAACAACGTCTCTGATCAATCAGTTGTATGGAAGCTAGATGTTTTAGTGAACCGATTTCGACGATTTTAAGGAATAATTAAGGTAATATTAAAAAACCGTTATGTGCCAAATTTTAATAAAATATCTTCAAAACCCGGGGACTTTTTTATAAAATAGTTAAAATTTAAGCAAAGTTTCAAGTACCGCTATCTCGAAAAGTGGAGCCAATAGGGTAAAACTGAGGATTGAATTTAGAAGGCTCCAATTAAGTAAGAGCAACTATCAGAACATTTGTCGAAAAAAAATTGCTTTGATACAACTCTCGAAATATTCTGACTAAAAGGAGCATCATTTAAAGTAGTAAATCGGGGTTTTTACACACTTCTAGAGGAAATTTTTTTAAGCATTTTGCAGGTATATGTAATTTTGTAAGGATTAGCAGTTATAGAAAGATTTAGATCATTTCGACGTATTTTCCAAATGTGCCTTCAATTAAGGTGTTTTCGGAATAAAAATTACGCTCAAGATCACAGAATATTTTATCTTTAAAAGATAGTTTATTCTGAAAGCACACCTCTTGCTAAGGTATCAAATGCTTCAAAACTTATACGCGATAAACCGAAAATTTTGAAAATTTTGAAATGTGGAGTTACAGACTTTGTCTTACATACTTACTACATATGAAGTGTACACATAAAAATGCCCATTTAATTTCAAATCAGAATATGGTGTCCTTCAAAAGTTATGACATAATTAAAATCTTAAAATTACATAAAAAATTCACTTGTTTTCATTATTTTTTAAATTTAAACGCCTATAATTCAAAAGTTATGCAGGAAATTGATCCAAATTTTTTTAAGGCTTCAAGTATACGTCAATGAATTATAACCAAAAGCAACCAGCTTGATTTAGCTCACAGCAGTAGTAGTGAAAATAAAGCTAAATAACACAAAGGTTACTTGTTTTTTAGATTTGCCCATATACATACTTCATAACTTCATCAGCAATTTTTTTATGTATACATATAATTCAATTTCGGAAAAAGTTTCAGTTGATTTATCAACGTTTGACCATCGATATTGGCCTGTCTTCTGCCAAATTCATTAGGGGGGTCCAAAATTTTATTAGAAAAAGTGAAGTACGAAATCTCTGTTTCTTCAGGAGACTTCCAATAATAACACCCAATTGTTTATTTTACTATTTTTTTAATACTAGCGATTTTTTTAGTGGTCCCCTATTGCATTTTTCCTGCTTTTTTTGGGGACCTATAAAAATAATTATTATTAAAAAATGGTGCAATAAACAATAGGGTATTATTCTTTTCAAGAATTATATACCATTTCTACTAAAACAAATGTTTCCCGCATAGAAACTACATAGAAAACTGTGAGTGCCTTGAGCGACCTCTAAATATTTTTTCGATTTCGAAAAAAAACAAAACGGGAATAATTTGGTGCGGTATGCAACAATCCTAAGTGATGAGAGCATTACAATTCCGACTTTACTTATTTATTTTTTATCTCCCTAATGTAGTAACTACATACTAGTGGTATACGCCGCCGAGCCACGCCGCCGCCGCCGCCGTTTTTTGTCATTTCTCACGCGGCGGCGGCGTTCGGCGCCTAAGTAATTTTGTACAAAATTTTCATGATGTATGTACATTGAATACATCGTTTGAAGGAACTAAACTCTACTTGTATAAAACACAATTTTACGAAATGAAAAGTACATTTTTAAATTAGTTTTTTTTGCATAATTTGGGACACTAGACAAGAATATGATCTCCTTTATTTTTCCAAAAATAGCGTAACTCGTAAAAAACATAGGTAAGATATTTTTCGACGAAACCGTTTATTACAGTTAAATTAGGGTCGAATACTGGTAATCTAACGATTTTTTCCCGCAGTAGACAATTCTTTTCAATACTACAACAATACTACTTTTTATACACCTAGTACAACAACAAGAAAGTTATAAAACATCAAAAATTTTAACGCCAATATCTCAGAAAGCAGTTTTAGTAGAAGCGGCCTCTTTGCATCGAACTCCTTAATTATTGGAGATAAAGTAAAGACAAGTTGATTTTTCTATGTATTTTTTAAATATTTTAAACAAACACATTTTTTGCTAATATTTACATTCCTAAGTTATTTTATTCTGGGGTCCCACATACGTATACAAGTACTAGGTGGTTGTGTGAAAATTACGTTAGCATTCCTTAGTGGGGGTCAAACCCCAAGAAGGTTTTGCGCCCTCGCATCGCAGTGTTTTCTAAACAGGGTTATGGTAAACATTAGTATTATTTTTCATTACATTCGGTTCTCCTTAGAAAAATTTGGCGCTTCATATTTTAGTGGAAATGTTAACCATCTATAAGCTATTTTTTCAACAGTGGGTCTAAAAGGCCCGTTCTGGTTCGAGTTGATGGGTTAAACTTTTGGCAAAAAAGTAGATCAACCTTGTTTTCAATGTGTAATCCGCAAAAAATCGTAAGAACTCCGTAATTTAACATAACGGTTGATAAGATTATTGCAAAAATTTATTGAGAGCGACATAAATTACCCCAATAACTAAACTTTTAAATTTTTTTTATTTCTTTACATTTTAATAGCATATACGGATCTGTAGAGAACATAGAGATCCGTGTGATTATGTATGTATGTATATACCTCAGAACTTCTTCTGTTCGCCCATAAATCAGCGCCAGACACTCAACATTTTAATTCAAGTAGGAGGTAACAATATTTAATTTTAAAACTAATTCAATAATGAAATAAATAGAATTATAATAACAGAATAATTGGCATGGCGAATGCCTAACGCNCATTTTTTGCTAATATTTACATTCCTAAGTTATTTTATTCTGGGGTCCCACATACGTATACAAGTACTAGGTGGTTGTGTGAAAATTACGTTAGCATTCCTTAGTGGGGGTCAAACCCCAAGAAGGTTTTGCGCCCTCGCATCGCAGTGTTTTCTAAACAGGGTTATGGTAAACATTAGTATTATTTTTCATTACATTCGGTTCTCCTTAGAAAAATTTGGCGCTTCATATTTTAGTGGAAGTTTTAACCATCNAAAAAAGTAGATCAACCTTGTTTTCAATGTGTAATCCGCAAAAAATCGTAAGAACTCCGTAATTTAACATAACGGTTGATAAGATTATTGCAAAAATTTATTGAGAGCGACATAAATTACCCCAATAACTAAACTTTTAAATTTTTTTTATTTCTTTACATTTTAATAGCATATACGGATCTGTAGAGAACATAGAGATCCGTGTGATTATGTATGTATGTATATACCTCAGAACTTCTTCTGTTCGCCCATAAATCAGCGCCAGACACTCAACATTTTAATTCAAGTAGGAGGTAACAATATTTAATTTTAAAACTAATTCAATAATGAAATAAATAGAATTATAATAACAGAATAATTGGCATGGCGAATGCCTAACGCTGACGAGTTGAAATGATAAGATTAGTAGCCTCATGACTCTTTGAAATCTACCTTATGAGCAGTAGCGCCGGCGTTTCCCGACGCGCCGGCGTCGCCGCCGCCGCAAAGCCTATCGGCGTAAACCTCTAGTACATACAAACATATGTATGTATGTATATAAACCTTATGTTGGATGATCTATAAATATACTAAGCATCATATGTACATACATGAGTACATAGATACGTATGTAGTTTCGAGAAAACATGTATATTCCCTGCAGTAAAATTTAGAGACAGTCTGTTAAAGCGCTAGCTCCGCCCTACACATTTCAGAACTATCTCTGAACTAGTGCAAAACGGCTGCAGAGAGGGACAGTTCAAACGTTTGGTGAGCTAGTTGAGCTCTGTTGAAAATTAAATGCACAAATTCTCACGTCTCGTACAATACTCAAATAGCTCAGCGGGAAGACCTCCGACTCTAACATCGTTGGTCGCGAGTTCAAATCGCGGTAGAGGCAGTTGTGATTTTCAGATTTAATAAATTTAAATTGTTGAGTGCCGCTTAAAAATTGAAGAGAAAATGATCAAATTTAATATAAATAAAATAAAAGTATAAAAAACGAAATAAAATGTAATCTGTAAAAGAACAGAAAAAAATGAAAAAAATCGAATACTTAATCAAAAATTTTTCATAAAAAAGTTATTGCCGTAGGTCTGCCCAAAATGGAAGCAGTTATTCAGTAAAGAAAAAATATCCAGTGATCTAGTTTTAAACTTTTTTCTCATAAAAAACTTATTGTCCCAGAACTGTCAAAAATGGAACTAGTTCGAAAGTTTTGCATAGGTGGCGATTTCCACTTCGTAGGACATCGCCATGTAAAAACAGACAGTTGAAAGCATTGCGTTGGGATAGATCGAGAACCAGTACTGCCTCTTAAAGAGCTAGTTCTGCGCTAGTTCTGAGCTAGCGCGATTTACTGCAGGGTTGGAACAGCTGTCTACAGAAGAATCTACATCAGTGGTCGGCGCTTCATACCACAATTGTGGAAGATCAACTCACACCATGATTCAATAACACAAGGTTGGATAACCTGGCAGTTGTCTCGCTCCCGTATTCTGCCTTAGCCTGTGTTGCTTTCTTTTTTGATTTATAAAAACTACTACTAAAATACAAGGATAAATATTGTGTTCGTATAAAAAGTTTAACAGGCAACACTGCGGATATTTTCATCGATTGTTTTGTGGAAATTCATTTTTCTATTGCGCAAATTCAAGTAAGTATGCCAAAAAAATCTAAAATAATGGAAATATTTTGAATTAAAACAATAATTTACATATGTATTTCTTTGCAGAGTCTCAGAGTTATTCACAAATCGTTTTAAAGAACTAGAGTTTTACAGCAAGTAAAGTTTGGCACATTTACAAGTAAGTATACCACACCATAAAAGTGAAAGTGCAAATATTAATAAATAAATTTTCTTGTGCAGGTCCGGATCGTCTGTGTGTCCGTCCACGTCCGCTGGTGCAGCACACTTTTTACAAAAAGAAGTGGCAAACACAACGGTGAATACATAGAAAAGCTCTCCTGTTTCTAAATCCTAGTTTGACTTAGCATTTACTTCTTTATTTGCAGTAGATGTGGCAAACAAGTATTTCGTGCGTAAAGATGATACACCTTTGGCTGGTTTCATTGAAGGTTACGGTATTTCCGGTGTCAATCTATTTACGTATACGTTTTTCAACCACGAAAACTATTAACAGCTTTTGTACGAAGGTCTTTGGAAGTTACCACAAAGCATACAATTATTGCATCCAACCATTTTAAACCCCACTACATGCATACGCTGACGAAAATCTTCAGACATATAAAGAAGACTCGAAAACGCCAGAGACAACATATGGAAAATGGTTTAGAAGAAATAAATAGGATACTGTCCGCATCCGTTGACTTTTAAGCAGATGCGCAAGCGATATGTAATAGAAGACATTACCAAAAATTTACTTTTTTAAAGCAAACGTAATTCAAGTTAAGCTGTTAATGATATAAATTTTAAATGTAGCCAATATAATGATTAACAAGACTGACAAGAGAAAATAGTAGAAAATATTTACAAAAATTTACACGTTTAAAAAACGAAATGTAATTAAATTATGATGCTGAAGACATATTTTTTTAATGTAACCAATATTACGATTAAGAAGACTGATTGTAAAAAACGTACAAAACATTAAAATTAAATTTTAATTAAAAAACCCAAATGTAATTAAATTAGGATACTCAAGATCTAACTTTTCAATGTAACTATTATAACGATTAGCAAGACTGATTGGAGAAAATAGTAGCAAACATTACTAAAAAATCGAAATTTGTAAAAAACCAAATGTAATTCAATTACGATATTGAAAATGTAACTTTTAAATGTAACCAATATAATGATTAGCAAGACTGATTGGAGAAAATAGTAGAAAACATTACTAAAAAATTAAAATTTGTAAAAAACCAAATATAATTCAATTCAAGATATTTAACATGTAATTTTTAAATGCAACAAATATAATTTTTAATGGATTCATTCGTATGCATTATATCAATTACATCATTACTATTTGTATATTTCTTCATATAGTCCCTTTGAATAAAGGATTTGTTTAAATTCCATTTATTTTGTTTAATATATACTGGAATTTCAATGCACCCATGGTTTATTTTGAATATTTAGGAATATTTGTCGACACGATTTATCTTTGGTCAGAATTTTATTTCATTTTAATATCTATATGGCATGTTTATTATACCATAAAAAAGTTAATTCATTGTCTATTGTGTAGGTCAGTGGAATCCGCTTCACATATTTAATTCAATTAAAAAAAACAAACCCCCATTTCAGCACTACCGCACTACTTTTCCTACTACCTTTTCACAAAAGGGGATAAAATTGTTACCCGCTTCTCTTTCCTTCTCAAATGCAACCTTACAAGGCAGTCGATTGACACAAATGTCAATATTTAGCCAACCTTGTATTATTGAATCATGAACTCACACGTGTTCTTACGCTCTATCGTTTAGTCGTTGGCTAGAGAGCAACGAATCAACATCGTGTTTGGGTGTTGCGCTTTGTTTCTTGTATGCAAAAATGCCTTACGAGAAATATTAATAATAATAATAGATTGGCGCTTACACATATGTTAGTGTTTGGCCGAGCTTCTCCTCTGACTTGTGGCGTGCGCCTTGATGTTGTCACACAAAGCGGAGGGACCTACAAATTTACGCCGACTCCGAACGGCGATTGTATTTTAATGAGAAGCTGTTTTTCATGGCAGAAATACACTCGGAGGTTTGCCATTGTCTGCCGAGGGACGACCGCTGTTAAGAAAAATCCGTTTTCTATATTTTTTGGGATGCTGCTTTGACCAGGGCTTGAACCCAGGTGCTGATGAGTGAAAGCGCGCACTGCTTACCACTACACCACAGCGGCCGACACGAGAAATATTACATGCTTGAAAATGCTTTTGGTGACATGCAGTGCCTTTTGTGTTATAAGTCATTTAAAAAATAGAGAATATGCAATTCAAAGACATTTTGATTCTTTTCATAAGGAAACATTCTGATGAAGAAATACAACGACTTTTTAATGAAAAAAAGTTAATTTTTTCCAAAGAATTAAAGGATGGTTGTTAAAGGGAATATATATGCGATTAGAAGACATTTTTAATCATTTCATAATGATATGAAAATTTTGATGAACATGACTTTCAATTTTTTTATTTAAATTTTCAATATTTGACGTGGGTGAATCCATATGAATTTTGAATTTTTTTTATTTTAGTTTTACTTCAATATTTTCATAACTAAAAACACCAAAAACTAGAGAAAACCAGTTTTAAAGTTGTGAATTTACATATACTCCCAAGGGAAAAATTAATAGATATTCAGCTTTATCATTTGTCTCCGTGAGTTTACTTTGCGCGGATGAACATTTTTCGGGTGAATTTTTTTTCGGGCGAAACTCAGGATAAGACTGATTTTGTTCTAGTGAGCTACTGGTAATCGTTACAGCTATGAAATTTTTACACTTCATAAGAACTAATGTTCATTCTTGCATACTTAACCCGATTTTTGCTTTTTTGGGATTATGATACTTTCATAGTAAATGAGCGATGCACATATGTGTACATATGTATGTGTTAAATATATGTATTTATATGTTTTTATTGAAGACCGACAAGTTAAAAATTTTGTTTCGCTTCTCGTAATTTCCTACTGGGTTGCTCATGCGGAGCAGTTCTCTTGTTCTCACCAACACAGTCACAATTTAACTTTTGCCGACCACTGATCTACATACATAAATGCACACGCAGGATATTTTTCGATAAATACAAAATATTTATACCTACCGATTTAACTATATTTTCAACATGTGCTCATACTTACATACATACATATGTAGATTTAAATGTACATACAAAGTTACACGCATATGTACATTAAGCCGTATCACGAGCTATGAAAGAAAAAAAGTTTAGCGTGTCAGTTCTATTTAAACACTTATGTCGAAAGAAAATGTTGGGTCTAAAAAAGTTTTTTACGCACCCGCTAAAAACCGCTAAATCGCGTTTTTTGCTATAACTGTCTTATTTTATATCCGATCTTTTAATCTTTATGTCGCTGAAAAGGTCTCGCTCAGGACTAAAATTGGCCATTAAATAGTTTAGGCATCAAAATTTAAAAAATCGATAGCAAATAAGAAAGTTATAGCAAGAAACGCGATTTACAGGTTTTTAGCCTGTGCATAAAAAAAAATTTTTACACCCAAAATTTTGTGTCGACATGAGTATTCACATAAAACTGACACACGGTAAACTTATTTCGTGATACGCCTTAATGTACACATACTGTGTGTAAATATGCACACGAGACGGTGGAAAATTGCAAATGATGACACAAATATTTACCTAATAACTTAAAGTGACAGTGGAGAAAGGCTACATAAATGTACACAATTATAAATGTCCACGTACAAATACATATGCACACTTAAAAACATACATATTTATGTATTTACCCAGCAAAAACTTTTCATTTTGGGGAACCACTTTCCGAGAGTAACCGCTGCCTTTTCGTTTACAGAATGCATTATTTTAACATGTGCATGTCATGGGAGGTAATCGAATAAATGTAAAATTTCTTGGCTTTGCATTACATGTAACTACGTTACTACATTAATACAAAAATAAGCTCTTCCCAAAAAGTTTCAAAATTTTTGCTGGGGATCTATGCATATCCAAATGTATGTATGTACAGTATTGGACATATCTATAGCACCCCCCCTTTCAAAGCGATATGTTTAATTATTTGTTTTTAAGAATTTTCAATGAAAATACAGTTCTCTAACAAATCCCATATAAACCAATGTTTTAAACTTTTTAAAAGACCGCAAAAAAGTGCAACAAACTTTCGCCTAACCTTTTTCAGGACAAGCGAAACCATTTTCAAATTAATTGAAATCTTTTTCAGATTCAATGAAACTTTATTCAAATTAAAAGAAATTTCATTTTAAGAATGTTTCATTTAATTTGAAAAAAGTTTGGTTTCATTTAAACTGAAAATGCTCAAATTAAGTGAAACCGTTTTCAAATTAAATGAAACCTTTTTCAGATTCAATGAAACTTTATTTAAATTAAATGAAACTTTTTTCAAATTAAATGAAACATTCTTAAAAGGAAATTTCTTTTAATTTGAAAAAAGTTTCATTGAATCTGAAAAAGATTTCATTTAATTTGAAAATGGTTTCGCTTGTCCTGAAAAAGGTTTCATTTAATTTGAAAAAGGCTTCGCTTTGTTTAAAAATGGTTTCATTTAATAAAAAATGTTTCATTTAAACTGAAAATGCTATATATTCAAACTAAATCACACGCAACGGAAATATTTTTAATTCTGCTAGGTAAAGATAGATACATTTTTCCGTCAATATTTCGCGAAAAACATTTTTGCACCATCTTTCCTATGATAAACTTCAGAGCAGATAACGAAAAGAGTCTGTGCTGTTCGCATTTTTAGATTTACTGCTTACACTTGGTTGCCACGTAAACCTCACAACTTTTGTTTTAAATAAGCAACAATTTTGTAAATTCCGAAATTTAAAAAAAATTTAAATATATGTAGTTCACACTGAATCAAAAACTATAAAAATAATAGCTTCAAATTTTGTACAAAAAGAAAAAATAAAAATCATAAAATTTTCGCCAAAAATTCAAATTTGCTATTCGCTGAGAATTTCAGGTCACTCAAAAATTGAAAATTATTATACTAGTATGAAATGGGCTATTAAATTGCATAGCCGAAATTTTCGACAAAATTTTGATGAAAAAGTTTAAAATTTTTTACAGTTTGAAACTGTTATTTACATAAATGTAGATATTGTTTTTGTTAATGTTAACTCTATTTAAATAAACACATTTTTTTATTAATTACAAATTCTACCTATTTTTTTTTAAGTGGTGATAAGGTTTGCGTGCCCAAAGTGTATCATTTAGTTTGTCTATTCAAGTTTTATTAAAAAATTAGTGATTTTAGTAAATGACATCCTATCCATCCGTAAGCCCCATATGTAGCATATGTACATAGGTATGTATTGACAAGTGGCAATAACGTAAACAAACCAAAACAGCTGCTGGACACGACCAATAAACAATGTGGAGAAACCGTATGGAGGTACAGTAAACGGGAAATTGCAAATGTTTTTGCCTCTTGTCACGTACTTAAGCAAGTAAGTATTTCCACCCTCTTTGTGATTATACAGTTGCTGTCAAATAACAAACGACTACATACGGATAGGTACAAATGTATACCTCGTCACCTCAAATGCAAAACGACGTAACAACAACGTAATTGAAATGGAAAAAGTCCTGACTAATATTTTTTATTTTTTCATAAAATGATGTGGGAGTTGTAATGCGAATTTTTAATTTTTTATTAGTTACGACTTGTTCAGCGACGATGTTTGCATTTCAGGTGACGATATGTACATGCACCCACTAGAAAGTTTCCGTGCAGAGACTTTTTACATAGAAAGTTTTTTCGTTAACTTTTTTTATAAAATTTAATTTTAACAAATTTTTCATGTTGTTGTATTAATTTTTTTTATATTAAAGTATATGTAGCTCATTATCCAACAAAACCCTTATAAATTCATATTTTAAACAAAATTGCAACTAATTTTCAACTTTTTAATCAGATTTTTAAGATTTTTTTGAGTATGCAGTTTTATAGCTCCTCAAAAATCGCTTTGATTTTTGATAATTTTCATTCTGAATGTATTGCGCGCTTTTTCCCATTCAAAAAAAAAAAATGTCGAATATACTTTGTATGGAAGAAAATACGTAAAAAAATTGCCAAAAATTAACGCGATTTTTAGCAACTTCAAACTTGCAGTTTATTCTACTAAAATTAAATGGGCTATAAAACAGCATATTAAAAAAAATATCTAAAAAATTTGATTAAAAAGTTGAAAATTTAGATGTAATTTGCAGAATTTTTATAAATTTTGCACAAGTTTGAAAAATTAATTTACATACCGGATTTTTTTTAGATAATGAGCTATACTTGTATAAAAATAAAAACTATTAAATAAACAAAAGAAAAATAGGAAAAATTTGTTAAAATGTTGTGTACCTATTTATTTTTCCACCACTGTATGTATACATATGTAAGCCATTTAGATATAAGTTTCAAACTTTGTATAAAATTTATGTACAACATGCGTAAAGAGCTACATTATTATATTTTTTCTATCAAGTTTAAAAACATTATGGTGTTTTGGTGTTTGGGTAGTTACAAATCCTTAAAACATTTTAGTGAAATCCTTTCCACGCTCATATTAATACTTATTGAAAAGTTGCACATTACGGGTGCTCACATATCGATTATAATTTCATAGTAAAGTTACCAGATCATAAAGTAGAATTTTAACTGGTAGTACCTACCCTAATTGTAAAAGTTGTAGGTGTGCTAAATACGTGAGCGCCACTGCATATGTACGAATGGTTGTTTTTACATTTTACATGCCAATTTACGTATAAATAATCATGTGCTTTTAATATACAGACGAAAGGTACAAAAAAAATGCAATAAGAACAACAACAAACGCAAAGTGCTAGTACACTTCGTCAGAAAGCGGCAGGTAAATAATAGAAAACGCAATAAATTGCAAAAACAAGTGCCGACATTCAGCCGCATTTTCGCTTCGTGTTATCGCCTAAATTTGCAGTTAAGTTATACGTAACATATGTATATGCACCGACATCAACTCGCTCGCCAATCTGGCCACCCATTAACACATGGCAAAAAAAAAAAAAACAAGAGAGACTTGAGAAACAATAATCACTCTCTGGCAAAAAAATTTCATGTGAATTCCAAAGCGCTGTTGCAGCAGTCGGTGCCGGTTTTGGAATGTGGCTCCGCAGCCGCCCGCTCCAATGACGATTTTATTAGTTTTTGGCCTTTTTATGTGCCAAATGCCAACAAATCTCGCCAACAACAGCCGCCTTTCCATGGATTGGTGCAGGTCCATGGCGTGCATGCATGTAATCGTCTGTCTGACTGTAATGCCGCTCTCCACAGAGGGGCGGCAGCGACGGTAGCTGCGCTGGCGTTAATGCTTCGTATATTTCAGAATGAACTTGCGTACTATGGCATTCCATGCGCCAATCGACACCGATTGGACCTCCATCCAGGCAGTATACAAACAATATTTCCAATTGGCAAAGCAAATCAGCCGTTGTTTGAGGCGCGACAAGAAGACATGGAAAACGGAAATGACCGCACAGCTGTACAAAACCATCAAGATAAAACGATTTATAGTGAAACGCTTTAGAATCGAAATCGGAGAGTTTGTTCAGCTGATATGTATATTAACGAATTGGTTAACACCTTACAGTGGTGGTGCAAATAATTAGGCGCACTTTGACTTACATAAGATGTGAACTGTAGTATAAAAAAGTTCAAAATAATTTCTAATTACCTGTTGAAAGAAAGAGTTGACACATGTTTGCATTTGAGATTTTTTGAATTTTTTAATAAAAGTCATTTTATGCATTTAGTCATTTATGCATAAAGTCATTTTATGCATTTATAAATAAATAAAATTAATAAAAAATTAATGCTTTGCAAGTATAAAAGTCATTTTATGCATTTATTTTTTATGAATTTGAGTTATGAAGTACAAGTAATTATCGGATTCCCCCAATAAAGGAAAGTGATTGATCTCGAAAATGTCAACCAATCCTCCATTTGGCTCAAGTGATGTTTTATACTATGTTAAAGGTAACAACAGCTAGAGCAAGAATTCATAGCAGTAACCAAAAATACATACAGTGGTCGAACAAATTATTGCCGCACCACATTTTGCCAAATTTTTAACATATTATTATTTTTTCTAAAAAGATAGTTCGTTGTTTAACAAAAGCTGTGTAAAGCCGAGATTAAAACTGTGCGCAATACTAAAAAAATTCAACTAGCTTTCGTAAAACTTTCGAGCTTTTTAATTAGACTAGGAGTGCCAGCTACTGTCGAAATTCGACCGTTCTTCTAGTTTTTTAAGACCATTGGAAAGGTTTCGAACTTATCACGTCGTTCAACTATAATGTACAAAATTACTTACTTACCGGAAAATCTTCTTTGGAGCTAAAACGTGACTTGAATTTTTTATATCTTTGGAGGATCCGTATATTTCGACAACGTTTTTACGTGTGTCAAGTTAGCACTACACTTTTCGAAATTGGAAAAGTTAACTACGGCATTAATTGTAGTGTTTTTGTTGTAAATTTGTTGTGGGAAAAAAAATTTTTAGCTCTCGTTTTTTAAGAAAAAATGGTATGTAGTGCTAACTTGACACCATACACCTAGTCGATAGAATTGAGATATCAACGTTTTTACGTGTGTCAAGTTAGCACTACACTTTTCGAAATTGGAAAAGTTAACTACGGCATTAATTGTAGTGTTTTTGTTGTAAATTTGTTGTGGGAAAAAAAAAT
>NW_016157398.1:296468-322268 GCF_001687245.7 Rhagoletis zephyria
GGTGTATGGTGTCAAGTTAGCACTACATACCATTTTTTCTTAAAAAACGAGAGCTACCAATGTTTTCTTTCCACAACAATTTTACAACAAAAACAGCTACAATTAATGCCGTTGTAACCTTTTCAATATCTCAATTCTTCGACTAGGTGTATGGTGTCAAGTTAGACACATACTATTGCGAAAAAAACTCAATTTTTTCTAGAAAAACGAAGCTACAAATTTTTTCTTTCCACAACAAATTTTAAAGTTAAAAGCTACAATTAATGGCATAGTAGCATATTGGATATCTCAATTCTATCGACTAGGTGTATGGTGTCAAGTTAGCACTACAAACCATTTTTTCTTAAAAAACGAGAGCTACAAATTTTTTCTTTCCACAACAAATTTTAAAGTTAAAAGCTACAATTAATGCCGTTATAACATTTTCAGGCCGGTTTTGAACTACGCAGCGCCAGTGTGGTCGCCGGGGACTAGTAGGACGCAGTGGACGAAGCTACAGACTGCACAGAACACCGCACTCAGGACAGCGACAGGATGCCTCCTGATGTCGCCCGAACACCATCTTCACGGCGAGGCGCAAATGCTCCCCGTAAAGGAGCACAATATAATGCTCTGCAAGCAGTTCCTGATCGGGAGCCATAGAAAAGGCCACCCAAACAGACAGCTGCTTGCAGAGGAGCCCTCGCCTAGGCACGTCAGGAGGCATCTATATGAACTGATCATCAAGCAACCTCTGGACTCGACAGCTTACCGACAGGCCCTGAACGGCATTCACAGGGATTCATTCTCGAGTTATGTAGACTCTAGACCTGTGAATGCCGTTGTAGGCATACCACCCCCGGACATAGACCAGACGGAGCTTCATCTGCCTCGGGAGACTCGCACAACACTTGCACAACTTCGCTCCGGCTACTGCAGCAGGTTAAACTCCTACCTGAGTAGATTGAATGAGGATGTGCCGAATGAGTGTCCGGCATGCGGAGAGACCCCACATGACTCGAAACATATCTTCGCATGCCCGGAAAACCCGACAACCCTAACGGCCTTGTGCCTGTGGACAAACCCCACAGAAGCTGCACGCTTCCTAGGGTTGCCGTTAGTGGAACTTGACGACAACGACTGATATACCAACCGTCCTGGGCGGGGTTGTTGTAGCCGCGACAACAACAACAACAACATTTTCATGCTAACAAAATCAGTACTTTTCAGTACATTTTTATTCAAAGCAAAATTATGAATGAATTATAAAACGCCAGAGTAGTTGTTTTTAACAATATTTTGGTATATTAATAAAATATAGTTCATAAAAAATAAACGTGTTATTCACTTTAACATGAGTGTACTCAAAAGCCAATAAATTATTTTATTTTTATGACATTTTCGAATAGCAATAATGAGATCATTTCTATCTTCAGTGTTTAAATAATCAAAGAATTCTATACATTTCATTTTAAAATTACTTTTATTATGAAGTTCACTTCAAAAATTTTTTATTAGAAGCCGTTTTCTCTCTTTGCGCCAGGAAGCAAACTTTGTACTTAAGATCCTCTCAGTTGCTTCGTTTGAGTGTGGTATTGAAAAAAAAAAATACAAATTTTTTCAAGCTGTGGTATGCCTTGTATNCATCAAGCAACCTCTGGACTCGACAGCTTACCGACAGGCCCTGAACGGCATTCACAGGGATTCATTCTCGAGTTATGTAGACTCTAGACCTGTGAATGCCGTTGTAGGCATACCACCCCCGGACATAGACCAGACGGAGCTTCATCTGCCTCGGGAGACTCGCACAACACTTGCACAACTTCGCTCCGGCTACTGCAGCAGGTTAAACTCCTACCTGAGTAGATTGAATGAGGATGTGCCGAATGAGTGTCCGGCATGCGGAGAGACCCCACATGACTCGAAACATATCTTCGCATGCCCGGAAAACCCGACAACCCTAACGGCCTTGTGCCTGTGGACAAACCCCACAGAAGCTGCACGCTTCCTAGGGTTGCCGTTAGTGGAACTTGACGACAACGACTGAGATACCAACCGTCCTGGGCGGGGTTGTTGTAGCCGCGACAACAACAACAACAACATTTTCATGCTAACAAAATCAGTACTTTTCAGTACATTTTTATTCAAAGCAAAATTATGAATGAATTATAAAACGCCAGAGTAGTTGTTTTTAACAATATTTTGGTATATTAATAAAATATAGTTCATAAAAAATAAACGTGTTATTCACTTTAACATGAGTGTACTCAAAAGCCAATAAATTATTTTATTTTTATGACATTTTCGAATAGCAATAATGAGATCATTTCTATCTTCAGTGTTTAAATAATCAAAGAATTCTATACATTTCATTTTAAAATTACTTTTATTATGAAGTTCACTTCAAAAATTTTTTATTAGAAGCCGTTTTCTCTCTTTGCGCCAGGAAGCAAACTTTGTACTTAAGATCCTCTCAGTTGCTTCGTTTGAGTGTGGTATTGAAAAAAAAAAATACAAATTTTTTCAAGCTGTGGTATGCCTTGTATGCAAAACTCTTTTACAATGTCAGTGAAATAAGAATTGTAAATTATGGGCAAAAGCCATTCGAATATTCAATTTTGTTGTTATTAAANGACAACAACAACAACAACATTTTCATGCTAACAAAATCAGTACTTTTCAGTACATTTTTATTCAAAGCAAAATTATGAATGAATTATAAAACGCCAGAGTAGTTGTTTTTAACAATATTTTGGTATATTAATAAAATATAGTTCATAAAAAATAAACGTGTTATTCACTTTAACATGAGTGTACTCAAAAGCCAATAAATTATTTTATTTTTATGACATTTTCGAATAGCAATAATGAGATCATTTCTATCTTCAGTGTTTAAATAATCAAAGAATTCTATACATTTCATTTTAAAATTACTTTTATTATGAAGTTCACTTCAAAAATTTTTTATTAGAAGCCGTTTTCTCTCTTTGCGCCAGGAAGCAAACTTTGTACTTAAGATCCTCTCAGTTGCTTCGTTTGAGTGTGGTATTGAAAAAAAAAAATACAAATTTTTTCAAGCTGTGGTATGCCTTGTATGCAAAACTCTTTTACAATGTCAGTGAAATAAGAATTGTAAATTATGGGCAAAAGCCATTCGAATATTCAATTTTGTTGTTATTAAACTGAAAGTTATTTTCGAGATAACTAGCAACACTCGACCAAAAAACGTCAGCCTCTTTTTAAATAATTTAACCTCCATCATATTATCGCAACTGGTACGTAACGACCTGGCGATATGCCTATAAAAGAATTGATATTTTTGTTGTATTAACTTCTTGACATATCAAACATTATCTGAAACATGTCAACTATAATTAAATTATTTTCTTCTTACTTTTCAAAGTAGAGTTTAAGGAAGTTCCAACGTTATGTAAAAACCTTCAGAAATTCATAAAGTATTTTGTTTGAATTGAAAATTCAGTACAAATCAGTACAAATTTTTAAAAATCAGGACATTAGCGTACTGATTGAAGAAATGAATAAAATCAGTACAAGAGCAGAAAAACCAGAACTGTACTGATAAAATCAGTACGTCTGGCAACCGTATTATTATGAAAGGATTGCATATTTATGTACATATGTACATATTTAGTATCTAAGTACATCAAAAAATTATGTAAACAACATATATACGTAGGTACTTATGAGCCGTTCAGTGCAGAAATTGATTAACTCCATCAACAAAAAGTTGGGAGATGCGATCAAACAATGTAGGTATATTACCTTTTAAAATTCCATTTACCTACATACATATATATTATTAAATCAAATAAATAATGTTATAAATATTATGTACTACTGTATGGTATATAAAGTTATTATAAACGTAATAAGTATAGACACTTAAATTTAATCGCGATTTCGTTTCTACAAAAATGTTGCCTTCTCATCGCCCTCTTCTTAGTGTTTGTGCGTAGAGGGCAAGGAGAAGGTTGTATTTTTCGGTAGAAACGAAATCGACATAAGATTTTTCAAAAAGTGGAGTTAATCGATGTGTGGACTAAACGGCTCATATGTATGTCAATTGCATATGTACATATGGATGTACATATCTATATCATATGCATATGTACATCTGGATGTACATACGTATGTACATTGATATTTTGATTTATTCGACTTTGAATAGTCGCGCAAAAAAACCCGATTTCCCAATCAGCTTTTTTTATCGCATCGCAGCTGCGAACTCGGCACAACTCAATTCGGCATCAGCTGCTGTACTTTTGCGCCAACACGTATCACATGTAGTATCTCGCCGATTCGACCGCCACTGTAAACAAAAAATCAGCCGTTTTCAATATGGACGCCAAAATGTAGCGCGTCACTCCATTTCCATTGTATGTGCGTGCTACTTTGCCGCTCTCTCGTTGGAATAAAAGAATGCTGGCGCAGCGATTGGAAGTTGCCTAGTGGCCCGCCTGAGAGAAATATGCGACAAAAGGTAATTATACGAGAACTCCCCACATCATCTGTTATTTTTGTATTGTGTTTGCTTTGTTGGCCTTTCGTGACGCGTCTGTTATACACCCTATTAAATGGGCGCCCTTTCCGACGCATCCACAATTTTCATTTTCAATTTTACGAGAATGCATACAAACAAAAAATGTACAAATGATGTCGCTACATATTTTTGCCCCCAATGAATCAAAAAAGTAGCAACAAACGAACCAACTTCGCCTATTCCAATAGCCATCTGTGAGCGGTGACCGCCGCCACCACGGCTATACATGTGCATGTGTGAGAGGTATGCACTCCGCTCTCTGTCACACCAATGGCACAGATGTTTTCACCGCTTTGCTTTCGCTAATAAAAAGGCGACTGGCGGTACAGAAGGTACATTAGATACATATGTTTGCATGCACGTATGTTCGTATGTATACTGCATTTCATAGAACCTGTATATAAATATATATATATATGTATGTATGTGCGTATGGTTTTCCATTGTCGCTTGAATGAACGAGTAGACGACGAAAGGAGACGTAAGAAAAATCAATAACTAATGTGGTAAAGGTACAATACTCAAAAATATTTACAATTCTCAAAAACAAAGTGTTTATGGTGTAATTTTATGCGAACTTACTGTAGCTCCTCGTCCAATTCCTCTGCGCTGTTGTATTCGGTGCTTTCCAAAATGACTTCCTCTGTCTTGATATCGACGGGTACAGACATTTTTGTGGAACGAAATGTTTGAAATTTTTGTGCGAACTGCTTCAGCGCTTTTTCTTTTTCACTTATGTATTTATTTATTCTTTTCGCACACAAGCACACTATTTTTGCAAATTCTGAATTTTGGCAAATGGACACGTGTTTTCTATCTTCACTAATATGTATGTATATGTATTTGTATATATATATATATATATATGTATGTATATAGATTGGCAAATTAAATTGTCTGGCCAGACGTTGCTTTTCGGCGCCTTCTAATAACCACTTCCACTGCGTAACATCAACTCTTTCTATCCTGCACTCCGCACATTAAACTTGGGTTTGACCACTGTTTATAATTTGCACTTAGTGGTATTTTTGTTTTTACTTTGTGTTTTATATTAATTGCAGAATGTAATAAAGGAAACGTCAAATCTAAAGCGCGGAATCACACGTAAAATTACTACATAAAAGTCGTTCGTCGCCTTTTGCTGACTTTACCGGACTGGCAGCGGCGTTTCTCTCAAAGCTTCTCTGGGCGTCATTGGAAGTCGGAACAAAATCGAATGCAAAACGAAGATGCCAGAACGACGTTTCTCTCACCCTGGGGAATTTAATTTCAGCTGCGAGCAGCGTTGCCAGATTGAGCCAATTAACACAAAGACTTTTCACCCTGGGTGGAAAGTCATGCGTGTCTAGCATGATCCAAAAATACAAGATCACGTAAGAACGCGACGTTGTATTTGTAACTGGTTTTGAGAAAAAAGTTTGCGAAAGCGGGTTCGTCAGCTGAGCGTTTGTTTACATCACAAGCACCACTATTTTACATTTTTATTCAAGTAAAGAAGAGTTAATTCAACATGACAACACATTTTAAAGCATTTTGTTGCATCATTTTACCTAAATTGTGCGTTTAAAGTGGCTGACAATAATTTTGGCCAATTTTGATTTTCGTTGTTTTCTTTGCTTTGTTTACTTTTCGCTCGTTTTCCAGTGAAGCAAGACGGCGTAGAACCCGCTAAAAAAATCGACTTTTTTCACTCTCTTGTTCTTACGTGATCTTGTGTCTTTCGTTCATGCGTGTCTAGCTTGTTGGCAAGACGCATAGCGAAGTCAGGGGCGTAGGCAAGCACGCACGGTGAACGAAATCGAGGGGTTTTTTGGCGTTTTGGCGTTTGCTTTTTTTTATTTTTTTTGGTTATCACTTTTTCGTATTTTTGCTTTGAGTTCGCGATTCGCTCCGCTTTAAAAATGACGAATGAGTTGACCAATGAAAATTTTACGCTTAAATGTCAAAAATACGCAAGAAACGCCGCAAAGAAAAAGTCATCGTGTAAATGCACGATGATTTTCGAAGACTTTTTTAAAAGGGAACGTGCCAATAATAGGAGCGTTCCTTATCTCCCAGAAAAAGTCCGAAGTAGGCAGATTTAGTCCAAAAAGCGTTCCTTAACTCGGAAATGACAGCAAAAATGAGAGAGCAACACTCGGTGAGAGTGACTCTCATCAGTCCGAAGTAGTCAAATTTATTCAGAAGAATTTTTTCTGGCAAAATCCTGAAAAGTGTCAAACACAACTGAATTTAAATTAACGGAGATTAAAAAATACGCAAAAGTGGGAATAATCTAAAAAGTAAAAAAGGTGAATTGAAATTGGAAGGAGGCAAATATTATAGTAAGTGTTTATTGTGCTTGTGCTTGTGTGAAGGTGTTTTGTACATACATTTACATTCTTATTTGACGTTAGCTTTGTTGTTGCCATTCTTTGGACTAAAAATTTGGTTTTTTGCGTTCCTTTACTTTTCCTGTTATTCTCTTTTAGTGAGCGCCTTTTGCTTACGCTCTGGCAAAAAGATAAGGAATGAACCTAATACAAGGCAAGGCGAATTTATACAAGGTGGTGTTACTGGTGAATTTAGATTTTCGTCGCGGTACTTATTAATGTCAAAATAGTGTATTTGTTATAATAAGAACTCGCCTTGCTTACAACAAACACATCATTTTGACATTGATAAGTACCGCTGCGAAAATCTAAATTACGCCATATTGACTGCCTTACCGCAGAACACCACAGGCAAACACCGATGGCCTAAAAGCGGTAAAAGTGCACTTCAGCGGAACCAGGCCAAAATTGACAAAAAAAAATCCAGAGGGGTATCAATCGACGCGAATAACAACAATCCGGGACCGGAATTTAAGATTTTTAATTAATTTAAGAGTTATTCTCTATGGGTCACTAGGGACCCCTTAGAAAAATGGCCAAAAATCACAATTTTCACTTGCGTCCACAGTATTTTTGCGTAGAATTCCTTTCAGCGTAGGCGGCCTTCGGCCGCGCTCTAGGGTTATAACCCTTACCAAATAGAATTCTCCTTTTGGTGTGCACCAACTGGGGCGGTAGCTTTGATTTATCCTTGGGAAATGATGAGGTAAATATAATTCGCTTCCTGTATGGTAAACCTGGGGCTGCCGCCCCAGTGATGTCTATTATGGTTACTGGGTGTTTTATAAAAATGTCTTGTATATAAAATAAAAGTGCAAAGCGAAAAGTGCAAGTGTTTTTTGCGAATAACTCTTTAATGAATAAAAAATGTTAATTTCCGGTCTCTGATTATTATTACTGGCGTCAAGACGCGTCGATTAATACTACTCTCTACTTTTTTCCGTCCTTTTTGAACTGGTTCCGCTAAAGTGCACTACTACCCAACATTCTCTCAAATTCGGTGTTTAAAAACATTTAAATCTTTAAAACACTTTCTGAATAATTTCCTAAAACGTAATCATAAACAATCCAATTGAGAACAGATTGTTATTTGGATTTAATATCAAAATTTCATCGAGGTTACCACCAGCACGCTTTCTTTCAAATGAAAATATGGCTGTCAAACTATCGAATTGCCTGCAACCCATGAGAAATAGGCGGTCTCCATTGGAAATATATTTGTGACACGGTTATCACGACATCAGTGTTTTCCTGTGGAGACAGGGCCTTAGGTGAAAGAGTGTTACTTCTTTAACAATTCTTTGCCTAATAATATAATTGATTTTTTTTTATATTTTTTCTCAGTATACAGAATTTGTTTTCTCAAAAGGTATTTTATCTTATTTTATTTCATTTCATTACGAATATGATACAGAAAGGCAAATTTTGTTTAGAAGAAAATATGAAATTTTATATTTATGCCCCAAATGGGGATTAACTTATTCCCCTTTTTCTTCTTATTCTACTGCGCTAAAGCAGTGTCAAATCGAGCTGTCACAACTGATACCACCTTGTACTATTGCATCATGGTGAATTCCCAAAAGAACTGTATTTTCAACAAAAAACTGCAGCAACGTCCCATGCTTTCTGCACATTGGTCGTCCAATCATAGTTACTTCACGGTCACAATCATGACGCAACGATTACATGACGACTACATTTTCGCACACTCGGTCATGATATTATAATTCATTTGGCGTCTAAAAATTGACTTGGAGTAGGTATTTTCTCTTTTTCTGGTTGATATTTTCGCGAAATATTTACAAAAACTTGCAATTTTTAAAATATTGGCTGTGCTGCAACAATTCTAGACATAATTTTTCAGTAATATATCCTCTTTTCTTTTCCTGAAATGTGTTTTTTATTCAATTTTAATGCAAATATTAACTTTTTCACTAATTTTTCCCCATAAAATGTAAACAAACAATGCGTGCACAACGATTAGCAAACGACATTGTCGTACTTATCCGTTTCTGCATTTTCTACGATTTGCCGATAATGACAAGTGTGCAGATCTCCTTTGGAATGCGTGTGCTCGGCTCAAAATTTCAGGGCGAGACGTTAACGCAACTATGATTGGACGACAAGTGTGCAGATAGCCTTAGGTGTTTTCCCGAAATGCCTCACAGCTAAGATCCGTGATCCAACTACACAAGATCTGACAAGATGAAGCAAAAGAAAAAAGTAATTTTCTGGCTGACGTTTGTAATTTCGGCGCCATGTTATTTTCTTTGAAAAGTAAACAAAGAATATGAAGACGAAGCATAAAGAAAAAAAATGCAAGCAATTTGCAGCACATGTTTGTGCTAACGAAATTATTATTTTGTACGTGTTTTTGCCACCTATCACCGCGCACTTCATTTTAATTACATTTCCACAAAAAATTTATTGAAAATCGCTTAAAAATCACTGAAATAAATCACCGACAAAACACACATAAAGAAAGAAGCAAAACAGAAAAAGCAAGCTTAAAAATTACGAACATCACACATTTTTTTCTCAATTGCTATTACAAATGGCTGCTTCTCAACCGGTCAGATCTGTCTAATTGGTTCATGGCTAAGATCACCTGATTCTATGTGCTACAGGGTTACACTCAATATATATAAAATAACTTAAAACGGACAAAACCAGCAAGAAAAATTCTATTACGTTTAGGAGTCATTGACGAGAAGGCATTTATTTAATTCAATGCATATTTTGCCAATTTTTAAGGTTATTTTAATAACTATTCTTTTTCTACATCCCTATGAACACCCTGTCTAAAATTTTGTTAGGTTATTTCTACGTTTTTAGAGGATATTTCTATGTTTTTCCAGGCGGTTTCCAGGCAGAAGAAGAACATTTACACTTGTATGTATGCACAATGGTCACGTGGTAGCAATCTCCAAAAACGAAGAGATTTTTGGAATGTTAAGGTTTTTCAACCGCATGATTGGAATGCAGCAGAATTCAAAAAGAAGAAACTCTGCACCACCATCGCATCTGATGCACATACTTACAAAAACACTGAAAGATAGACTTTAATATATTATTTGAAATCTGAAATTTAATTTAAAGTATCTGTAAGGCTGTCCAAAAAAACGGTGATTTACAGTTAATACTCTGGCTATGGCCAAAAAAGTCAGCAATTAACCGTTATTTTTTGACTGATATTTTTCAGTCAAAAGTAAAAGTTAAAATTTGACTTTTATTTTTTCGGGCAAATATAAAAGTTAAAATTTGATATTTTATTTTTTCAGTCAAAAATAAAAGTTAAAAATTTACTTTTATTTCTTCGGTCAAATATAAAAGTTAAAACTTGACTTTTATTTTTTTGGTCAATTATAAAAGTTAAATCTGACTTTTATTGTTTCGGTCAAAACAGCAATTTACATATTCACAATACAATATGTTTTAATAAAAAATGCACATCCTTTCAATTGCAGTTTTCTATTTTCTGTAAATATATTGATTTTCTTTAATTTATGGGCTGTTTTTGCTTACGCGTACTCTAAATGTACATCTGGCTCAATTTGTGATGAACTCTGTTTGTTTTTTTTCCTATTTAATTAAGAAAATTTCAATTGACAGCACCGACAAATGTATATATACACAAGCAAATATTCGGTTATGGTTAAAACAGTTCAAGTTTTTGTATTGAATTTTTTGTTTAAAATTTCTTTTTCGCTTTTCAGTAGGGTTTTTTGCACATTATCTTCTCTGTGCGAATTGATCGTGATGGACACGGATCTGACTAAGCGGCTGGAATCGGCGGTTTGTCAAAAGCATATGATTTCGAACTCGCGTAAATGCTGTCAATTGAAATTTTCTCAATTAAATAGGAAAAAAAACAAACAGAGTTGATCACAAATTGAGCCAGATTTCTACCAGTATCACATCGCTGTTGAATTTTCGCATCTTTTCTTTTTCCAAATAATGTAAAATAATAAATCAAATCTCGATCGGCGATCACTGAAACGCAGCTAGCAACTGTATACGCGAAAAAGCAATGTTGCCACTTTTTCTCATTAAACCATGTTCGAATCGTGGAAATTTTTGAAGATCACAGGGTTGCGTTTAGCGTTTAGATTCTTAATGCAGAAATATTTTTCTCATTAAACCCTGTTCGAATCGTGGAAATTTTTGAAGATCACAGGGTTGCTTTTAGCATTTAGACCAATGAATGAAACCGAAACCCAAACCGAAACCGTAACCGTTTAAAACCGTTTCGTTTTTCAAAACCGAAACCGAAACCGTAACCGTTATCTTGACCTGAAAAGGAACGATACCGAAACCATTTCAATCACAGGTTTCAATCGGTTTCCAGAAATTTANTTTCGATTTTCTTTCCTCAACGTTTAAGACATTGTGATTTAAATAATATCAACAAAATTTCTGTGAAAAACCGAAACCGGAACGAAACCGAAACCAAAACCGAAATAAATTTTGAAGAACGAAACCAAAACCGAAACCGAAACACTTGGCAAAACCGAAACCCAAACCGGAACGTTATTTTGAATCGGTTTCATTCCTTGATTTAGACTCTTAAGGTGAAATTAGTCAAGAACGTAAACCTACCGGTACGTAAACCCGAGTCAGCTGACACGATCTGTCTTACCAGGGCGCCATGTAAATGAAAACTCAACACCGCAGAATTTTTCTGTAGGTGTTGCCCGTAGCGTAGAAGTCTGCGGAATTTCGATTTATCTGTGTCAGCTGATTTCTTTCTTCTGTAGATGGTTGCCACTTCGTCAGTTTTGCAGATGGTAAAAAAGTTATAAGTTCTTATTCGAAATACGTTCAAAATATTAGAAATTTACTATCGAATAAGGTTTTTTGTTGAAAAATAAGTAGTTTATATTTAGCTACGATCTATTATTGCACGAAAAATTGTAGTTGTTGAAAAGGTAAGTTTATGAAAAGGCATTGATGAGTGGAAACACTGTTGTAAGCAACACTGAGGGTTCCAGTAATCGACAAAAGTCTGCGTATACAGTCAGCGTTTAAGTATAAGTTCTGCGTTATTGACTAATTTCACCTTTAATGCCGAAATGGAGTTGCATTTAGTTGCATTTAGGTGACGAATTCTGTATAGATAAATGTACATTTAGGCTATCTGCACACTTGTCGTCCAATCATAGTTGCGTTATCGTCTCACCCTGAGCCTTTGAGCCGAACACATGCATTTCAAAGGAGATCTGCACACTTGTCGTCCAATCATAGTTGCGTTATCGTCTCACCCTGAGCCTTTGAGCCGAACACATGCATTTCAAAGGAGATCTGCACACTTGTCGTTATCGGCTAGTTATCGGCAAATCGTAGAAGATGCAGGTTCGGATAAGTACGGCACTGTCGTTTGCTAATCGTTGTGCACGCATTGTTTCTTTACATTTTATGGGGAAAAATTAGTGAAAAAGTTAACATTTGCATTAAAATTGCATAAAAATGAGTGCCTTTGGCATAAAATCTGTTGAAATTATTAAAAAGTGTTTTAACTATAAAATATGACCATTCAACAATGACGAAATTGTAAAAAGTCTCTGTGTGCATACACAAAATACATTTCAGGAAAAGAAAAGAAGTGATATTACTGAAATATCATGTCTAGAATTATTGCAGCAGAGTCCATATTTTAAAAATTGCAGGTTTTTGTAAATATTTCGCGAAAATAACAACCAGGAAAACAGAAAATACCTGCTCCAAGTAAATTTTTAGACACCATGTAATCGTTGCATCATGATTGTGACGATGAAGTAACTATGATTAGACGACCAATTTGCAGAAAGCCTTAGAGTAGCATTTAGAGCTAAATGCGCTAAGTATGCCTTTACGCGTAAAGGTGCTCTTACACGATATGTATTTGCATCTGTAAATATGACTTTTTCAATACATATGTAATTGCGTACGTCTGTCTAATTCACAGTCTTTATTTTACTGTTTAAAAATACGTTCTTTGAAAACGAAATAAACTAAACTCAGATGATTCTATCTTAAACTGGTTTTCGACCTAAAACTTGTGTTTTCGTCCATGTAAAATCTGTCAAACGAAAACGAGTTTTCGCTGAAAACTACTTGAAAACTCACGTTCTACTCATTCCAATCGGTATTTTCAGTAGTTTTTTAGATATATTTATCGAAGTGGAGGTCATATTTTATCATCTCTAATATGCTAATTGGCTGGCCAAATTAAAATATAAATAAAAGATAAAGGTTGCTAATGGCATACATCAAGATAACCAACCGTTTAGCTATAGAAAAACCAAATATATAGATTGCTAGTACTTTTTACGCTGATTTTAAGTATATAAATATTATTTGCCGCAATTAAAAAGTAAAATATATATAAAAGGTTAAACAAAAAAAAATTTGTTATTCTAAAATATTAATATTTTCTAAACTGCGTAACCGATTCAAAAGGTCATGAAGTCAAAATAAAGCCAATTAACTTATCTTCAAGTTGGTATATAAAGTGTATATACTTTTTTATATATTTAAGCAAAAAATATTATAAAACAAAAAAATTTCATAATTTTTTCATGAAATAACCTTTTTTTAGAAAAAGGCCATAATCAATGCTAAAAAAAATATATTATTTAGAAAGTGCAAGTTTTTACCTTTAATTTGATATACATATTATAATATGATTTGCTTTTGAGTTTTCAGAATTCAGGTATAATAAAAAATATAAATGCATCTATGTGCAAATGCATATTGTAGTTAATTAAACGGGTTGGCTTCCCATTATGGCCGTGCGTTAAAGAGGTGGTGAGCGAACGGTAAGTGGGCGTGGCACCTCTAATCCACCTTTTGGAGAGGGAATGAACCGCCATTGACAAAAATGCCACCCCCGACCACCTAGGTTACCTAGGAACTTCTTAGAAAAATGGCCAATGCGTTTTTTCGCTTGAAAAATGTAAAAAATTCATTTACACAACACATTTTTATATACAAACTTCTACATACAAGACATTTTTATAAAACACCCAGCAACCATAATAGACATCACTGGGGCGGCAGCCACAGGTTTACCACACAGAAAGGGAATTCTAGTTACCTCATCCTTTCCCAAGGCTACATCAAGCAAACAAATTTTATATATGAACTTAAAGGTAGATGAATTGTCTTTATTTTGATATCATTACTTTTTTAATCGGTTACGTAGTATAGAAAATATTAATATATTAAAATATCACAAACATTTTCTTTAACCTTTTATATCTTCTTTACTTTTTAATAGCGGCAAATAATCTTTATATAGTTGAAATCAGCGTAAAAAGTACTATTTATTGGTCTGCATTTTTAGTTTTCCCATAGCTGAACGGTTGGTTATCTTGATGTGTTTCGAAATGTCAACGAAAACACTTACAGCCGGTGCGGATAGCTTACAGCCCACAATCCCAAAGCTTGTTTTCAAAGTGTTTTCGTTGTCAGTCCGAACATTGTATTAGAGCGGTAGCGAAAACCATTCGGTCGCCTTTATAATTTGGGTGACCATATTGTGGCGAATACTGCGGCAACGCGAAGCGAACAACGAGAAATAGGCAGAATATTCGAGGAATGACGTAGAATGTTCCGCAAAGAAAAACGTCAAGTTGGATGAACACTGCGAACAGCGAGAGAAAGAGAATGAACGATAAACTTCTGAACGTTCTAGAGTTGCCATGAGTACGAGCGCAGGTATATAAGGGCACCACCAGACACCGGAGTGAGTTAGTTACAAGTCAGCAAACTACAAGTCACAATATAACCAGTAAACAACCTTCGGTGAATTTGGCGACTGCCTTCCTCGGGGATGAATATGCTAGGGATGAAATTATTGGTACACACGCCTTCCAAGCACGCAGGGTTGCTTTTAAGAAACACAAAATAATTAACTTCAAATAGTTTCAAAAAGTATAGTGTAAAACGAAATTTTTGAATAATTCCCCATAAAATGGTATACATAAATGACTCATTTTCTAAACGATTTAAATAAAACGCATTTCATAACCTTTTTTGAGCAAACGACATTTGCGAATTGGTAGAAAAGTACTACGGATTTTAAATTTTTGTTAACTATGAGGTGAATGAAAATTTTCAACCCGGCCTGACGGTTTTGAAGAATTTTTTTGTTCTAATTTTATTACTAAGGCGTCTAATAAATGCATGACTTTTAGTTCTAGAAGAATAAAAGTCAGTAAAGACAAGTCTTTTGTGTATAATTTCTGATTTTAATTGCTCAAATTCTTTTGCACCAGAGCAACTGTCAAAAATTTCAGCAGTAAAAAGTTGCGAATTAGCACAGCAGAAATGAAAATTTTCTCGCCATAATAAAAAGTTTTTTTCAACATGGAACTTTTCTACTAATTGACATGAAATTACTATCTCAACGCTCGGAGCGCTGCCACTGAGGGCCTTTGCCAACTGATAAAAAAAGAGAAAATTTGGAAAGACCGAACAAAAATTTTGAGATTTCTCGTTGTAAATACGAATGCCATAGTTTTTATCTAGCTCGTGGGACTACGCAAAGAGCTTGTAAATATGTATACACATAAAGTTGTTGGTGGTAATAAAGAGTCAAAATCAAAATGGGGAAAAGAACAAAAAGCGTACGTTAGTTGTCAGTTGGCAGCTCGCACGTTGTCTAAATTCTCCAGTAACATAAAATCCACAAAAGAAACATTGCTTGTATTACCATCAATACGCCATGTATAAATTTTAACAACACACAAAAATATAGCTATCGCACGAGCGTTTGTTTGGTTTTTCAACACCATTTATAATTCTCTTTTAATAAAATCACGATTTCTCAAATGCTTAAATTTATTTATCTCATAATAATGCAGCACACAACCCTGAAATCTAAGAAAAAGTCTGAGGAAGGCCATTAAATAGCAGCACACAACCCCGTGCCTTCCTCAGGAGTGAATATAACTACAACAACAACGACTACTACAACAACAACCCAAAAAGGTTGGTTACTGTCTATACTGTGCTACAAGTAAAGTGAGCAGAGAAGTAGTTGCGAATAAGCAAGCTATAAGTTTAATTGTGTTAACAAGTTTAGTAAAGCGTTGTTATTGCTTTAACAAGGATTGTAAAGTGTTTTTACTGTTCTAGCGAGTATTGTAAATAGTTTGTTGTACAATAAAGTTAATTGTACTACAATTTGGTCATCGTTAGCATTTATTTAACAATCCAGAGATACGAACCGAAAAATATTTGGAAATCCCTCGAGGTTTCAAGGATAATCGTAACAATATTTAGAAAAAACTAAACCATATTTAGAAATGAAATGATAACAAATATACATAAATGTAAACGAAGAGATTATAAATTGTTTTGTTTCAAGCCAGATTTAACGAATCCACAACTATATTTTTCAAACAACCAAAATAATTCGTGTTTATGTTGTTTTCTTCTACAACTTTGAAAGCAAAAAAAGTACCCACTTTTGGCACATACAACTGTCATCGCCCAGCAGGGTGATAAAAAACGCAATATAACCAGTAAGCAACCTTGCTTTAATTTGGCGACTAAAATCAATTTCGTTTGGACCGAAATTTATTCTCTTCTTATTTTCTGACATTTTTGCTAATATATACTTCAATATTTTACATTTCTTCGCTCAAATATTACACTTTAAATAAACCGCATACACTATCTCCTCAGTTGTTTTGTATTTTAAGAAATGTCAAAACATGTAAACAAAGCATTTTTGGTGGTGCTGCTATACTTTTTAACAATATATTTTCCATACTTAAGTACGCATTGTGAAACGCAAACTTGAACAAGACCTTAAACTGTTCTTAGCTAAAATTTTTCCCAACTAAAACTTAAGTTCAATTTAATTTTCTATTTCAATTTCTAATTTTCTTAACGCGCAAATTTAAGTATGCCAGAAAAATGAAAAATAATGGAAATATTTTGAATTAAAACAATAATTTACAAAATTTCTTTGCAGAGTATCGGAGTTTATTTTAAATTTGTATTCAAAAACTAGCGTTTTAATGCAAGTGCAGCCGCTGCAAGTAAGTTTGGCGTACTAGGATCTCTGTGTGTCCGTCCACGTTTGGCTGGTGCAGTCCACTCGGAACTACAACTGCAGCAATTTATTTGGTCAAGTGGAGCCGTTGCATACTAACAAGTAAGTATACCACCCAGTGTTGTATTTTTAAAAAACCAAATATGATTAGTTTTTTGATTTTGGCCGTTCTATTATAATTTATTCGTTAATTTTGAGCTCCAGGCCGGTTATTAAATAAAACATAGATTTTGGTAGTTAAATAAAACATTACATTTACATTTATTGCTGTCGATATTTCGCCTTCAATCTGATAGCATCTTCAGGAATCAAAAAAAAATTTAATAAATGAAACTACCAAAATCTATGTTTTATTTAATAACCGGCCTGGAGCTCAAAATTAACGAATAAAACCAAATATATTTAATTTTAACATAGTGAACATGTAATTTTTAAATGCAACAAATATAAAAAAAAACATCACTAATCGAATTTCATCGAAATACTAATCACAAAGAATACAAATCTACCACTCATTTTTTAAAGGATTAATTTATATACATTATATCATATAGTACCTTTGAATAAAGGATTTGTTGGAATTGTATTCATTGGTTTAATATATTTTGGAATATCAATGAAACTATGGATTATTTTTAATGTTTGGGAATATTTGTCGATAAGATTTTTCTTTGGTCAGAATTTTATGTGAATAAAATTCTCTCATTCTTCATTTATTTAATTTTTAATATCTATATAGCATGTGTAATATACCATAAAAAAGTTAACTAGTTGTCTATTGTGTAGATCGGTTGAATCTGCTTTATATATTTACTTCAATTTTTATACAAAAAACGGATTTCAGCATTACCAGACTAATTTTCCTATTACCTTTTCACAAAAGGTGATAAAATTCTTACGCGCTTTCTCTTTCTTCCCAAATGCAACCTTACAAGGCATTCGATTGACACAAACGTCAATATTTATCCAACGTGGTATTATTGAATCATGGGGACGAATACATAAACCAACTAACAAGATCACGCAATCGGAAAATAATGAAATAAAATTATAGTTTAAAAAACTAAAACCTCCCTATTATAATTGCCATTCGTACTGTCATCAGGTATGTAACTTGAGAATAGAAATCGTTGCATCTTTTAGGCGCATCAATATTACATAGTTACATCCCGAGCTAATAAAAGGAAGGTAAGAAGGTAAAAAAAAGTAAATTTCTGAGCGTTTTTGACATGTGCCTAACGCTACGAAAACTTTTTTCTGAAATTCGATTACAAATACAACGATGGCGGATTGCGTGGTCTGTAGTCGTTGGTTCATGGGATGAATATATGTGACAGGGATGAAATTATTGGTACACACGCAGGGTTGCTTTTGAGAAAAAAAAATTAACTCAAAATAGTTTAAAAAAGTATAGTGCAAACGAAATTTATTGAATAATTCCACATAAAGCTGTATACGTAATGACTTTTTATGTAAACTATTGGAATACAACTTGCTATATTACCTGTTTTGTGCAAAATTAAAATGACTCTCTGAAAGCTGAACGCTACAGACAAAATCTGCTGCTATGGTGTATATATATTTCTATTTATTGTTCTTCTGTTCACGCAGTTGCAGGTTGTAATTTTCATTGGAATTTCTTCAAGAATCTTCACATTTTATGCTTTTGTTTTATTATTCCACGAATTTTATGTGTTAAGGCATGTATGCAGCTCTCAAGAAAAGCAAAAACTCCATATAAAATGACGTAAAAGAAATGACTAGGAAACTTTCTTGAGCCAAATTTCCTTAACTTGCTGTCTCCACAAGCAAAAGTTTTTATCTTGATAATGTTATCAGGCAAATTTTTGCCCCTGGAGACCGCATATTGCTCTTGGAAAGCAATAATTATCAGAGCTTTTGTCTTGATAAATATTGCCAGCAATTTGGTACTTTGACAGCTACATTTTCATTTGCGCGATAGCTTCGTGGAGACAACATTATCGATATTTCAATAAAAAAGCAAAAATTGAACTGAGGAAAGAGTGAGGCAACAGGCTGTGAAGTATCAAAAATGTCAAAATTCCTTGGACACAGACACGAAATAATGTCAATATTTTATTGACCGTTTTCTTGGGAGCTGCATACAGGGCTTTAGCAAGAACAAGGGATATAGCTGAGGAAGGCTTAAATATCTTGGCGATGGTCTGTTTACCTGCTGGATACTTGCAATCTCATTTGCAAAAAGTATACGAAATATTTCTTTTTGAGAGAATTAAAAACTAAAGGATAAACTACTTTTATGCAAGAATGATAGAATACAAGATTGCGCCGATCAGAGAGGATTTTTGAGAATAACTTTTGTGTGACGTCACACTGGTGCAATTGCGAGAGAGAAATGCCAAAACGTGAGCAAGAATGGAAGAAGAAGAAAAAATGTTGCAAGGAAAACGTAAACAAGTTGCACCAGTGTGACGTCATGCAAACAACGATTCTGTCAAATTCGTTAAGAGAGGAATAGCGGTCCGAGATCGGCGCAACCTTTGTATTCTCTCAATCGTGACTTTTATGCATATATGTGATACTTCTATATTGGCAGTAAGAGCTAGTACCGTCCGAAAACACTACAGTACAGATATATCAATAAACACGTGCGAAAGAAAAGGAACACATACATTTATAAATAAACATGTACACGACACATTTACAAAACCGGTACTCAAGTACACAATACATTGACAACTAGTAATTTTTAGCAAAAAAAAAACCGACTTCAACTCCCATATAAAAAAAATATATATATATATATCTCATGATCCGCTGATCGGATCTTAACCAGATTAGTATGGGACCACCTCTGAGACACTACCTTTCCGATGCGAAATTTTCGAAACCGGTTGACGTGGTCCAAAGTTATGCGGTAACATACATAAAAAAAAAAAATAAAAAAATATTCCGACGAACTGATAACCTCCTCCTTTTTTGGAAGTCGGTTAAAAACAGTACTAGAATGTACGGAAGTACGGAATGCTTACACATTGTGATGTTAGCTTACTATCAATATAGAAGTATTACATATATGCTTTTATGTAATTATTGTAGATACGCACACTGCCACTTTAAGGTATTTCATTAATGAGGAATTATGTAGTAAAAAGAAGAGGAGCCGTGCAAGATGTTTGGATAAATGGAACCGAAATTTCTGCAACACGAATTAACATGAACAAATGACATTAGTGTACGGTGATGGCCATGATTTTGTTGCGGAAATAATATGTACATATGTATGTATATTGCAATACAATTGAAAGTTTACCTCACTGGATTATTGTTAAATAGCAGGTTAAAATTTTTATTGAGGGTCTGTGCCCATTGAGAAAAGTACTCGGGATGGTAAATTTCCGAGCCGAGCAAGAATTACACCTACCTGACGGTTTTGAAGTGTGTTTTGTTTAATAAACGCATGGCTTTCAGTTCTAGAAGAATTAAAGTCAGTAAAGACATTTTTTTTATATAATTGCTGCATTTTAATTGCTTAATCCCTTGTGCACCAGAACAACTGTCAAAAATTTCCAACAGTAAAAAGTTACGTATTGGCACAGCAGGAATGTAAAATTTTCTTACTATAGTAAAAAGTCTTTTTCACCATAGCACTTTTATACTCATTTGGCACAGCCCAGAGTGAAAAGTAATAACTTCTACATCACTTCCTTAAATTTTAAAGCTTGTTCTACTGATTTATTTAATTATTAGAGCATTATAATATCATTTTACTAATTTATTATTGCTTAGTACCAAATATAAACATTTACTTACCAAGCCTTTATTGCATTCGGGGATAGAAACAAGGCCAAAGGATACTTAAGTATTTATGTATTTATTATGTTTATTTTATATTGCTGTACATAATTTTTTAGATTTTATCATTCATATTTCAGATTCATCTTATAATTTATAATTTTATTTTAATAGGATCAAGATTTGCCAGATTCTTAAACTTATTTATCTAATAATAATGTAGCACACAACCATGAAATCTAAAAATATGTAATTCTGGGGAAGGCCATTGAATAGCAGCACACAACCCCGTGCCTTCCTCAAGAGTGAATATGGCTACAACAACGATTACTACATCAACAACAACAAATTATACTAAGCTATAGTAATGAATGAAACGCCGCCTTTGGCTATGTTCAATTTCATATGCGTGTTCTAATTTTGAGAGCGCGAATTTCGCTGTGGTGAGTTCGCCGTTCGCCTATAAGCGAAATTCGCGCTGTCAAAATTAGAACACCTGCAAGCATATGAAATTGAACACAGCCAAAGCGAAATGCGAAGTTCGCTTGGCGGCGTTTCATGGCGATAGATTTATTTCTATCGCCCTGCTGGGCGATGACAGCTGTGCGTGCCAAAGGTGGCCGTATTTGTTTTTTGCTTTCAAAGTTTTAAAAGAAAACAACCTAAACACGATTTTTTTTTGTTGTTTGAAAAATATAGTTGTGGATTCGTTAAATCTGGCTTGAAACAAATTATTTATAATAATCTTTCTTTGTTTTACATTTATATTTGTTATCATTTCCTCATCTCTAAATATGGTTTACTTTTTTCTAAATATGGTCACCCAAATTATAAAGGCGACCAAATGGGATCAGCTGTTTTCGCTACCGCTCTAATTCTGTTTAAGTAGGCGAAATAGCTGGGCGAACGGTGAACGACAGCATCGCCCAGTTCGGCGAAGTTTGCCGTTCGACGGTATTGTATTTCAAGAATTATGTGGTTTCGATTACAGCATGAACCATATTTTTATAAAAAAATAACAAAAAATGTTTACTTGAAAAACATTGTAAATATTAAACAAAAAAGAACCATGCAATCACTTTTGATTGCCTGTGTATGTACATATGTACATATGTGTGTCTAACAAATTATGGTTTGTTATCAAAATACCGATATTAATTAATAAACTCTTAATATATAGTACAAATGTATTTATAAACTTAATCTCATTAAAATTATTTCTGCAATCAAATTTTCTATTCATGTAAAAAGCCAANTATATTTGTTATCATTTCCTCATCTCTAAATATGGTTTACTTTTTTCTAAATATGGTCACCCAAATTATAAAGGCGACCAAATGGGATCAGCTGTTTTCGCTACCGCTCTAATTCTGTTTAAGTAGGCGAAATAGCTGGGCGAACGGTGAACGACAGCATCGCCCAGTTCGGCGAAGTTTGCCGTTCGCCGGTATTGTATTTCAAGCATTAGGTGTATTCAGTGCTGCCAACCTGCGTTGCCAGGTTGACGTTTTTAACGTAATTTGGACATTTTTTGTATCCTGTTGACTATTGGACATTTTTTGTGTAAAAATTACGTTTTTTGACTTTCCAGTAATTTTTTTCTGTTACTAAATCTTTTAAGTAGAACTGTTTTTGAATTATTTTCCTAATAAATCTTTACAAGCTTTGTGTTTTGCAGCAGCTGCTTCAAAAGATATTTATTCTTTGGACACAGATGACTTAAATATGATGTAAAACAAGTGTACGCGCATTTTTTTTCGGGTTCTTGGACAAAGGCTGGTTATGTAAACACTTGAGGTTACGAGACTAATTGTAATGTTTGCAATTGCACATTAAAGGCCAAATCAGGAACACGCACGGTCGTAAAAGCATCAAAAAAGCTGTAGCTGCATAAAAAGTCACAAAAAAGTAGGCGACTATTTTAAGACTTCATTGAAATTGTAATGAACGCAAAAAGGCTCAAATAGCATTTTCGACAACCGACCCCCTAACCAAATGTCTACAAGAAAAAAATATTTTAAAAATCAACGCAATTATGTAGCCCCTTTAAACTTGCACATCTATCAAACTGCATACTCAAAAAAATTCTAAAAAAGAGCTGATAACAAGTGTATGTATAAACTCATTTTTATATTAGCCGTGTTTTATTTGTCCAGAAATTTAAGCTATTAGCTTATTTTGTATGGAGGACTTACCCAACATAATTATATTGGCTTATGAAAAGCTTTCTTGGCTTGTATATTGAACAAGAGGCATTGCCATTCAGCATCAGAAATTTTCTCCTTCAGCCAATCAGAAAGAGGCAAAAACTTACTTTTACACTATTTGCAGTCAAACAACTGTCAAAATTAGGCTAACATAGGAAATAAGCTAATTTCGTTTTATTTGACCAAGATTTAGCTACTTGCTTGTAATGGTTGAATAAAACATGCCTATTAACGATCTCAAACCAGTTTACATCGACTTCTAAATGTGCTCTGTCGAAATGACATTTTAATATACCTTACGTACATATGTACCTTTGTATACAATACAAGTTTAATAAGAATAATTTTTTGTACATATATTTGAAAAATACGTTTTTGGGTAGGAAATGACGTTTTTTCAGACCAAGAGGGACGTTTTCTCATACCGAAGACCTGGCAACACTGTTTTCGAGTACGAATGAAATTTAATAGTATTAGATGTGTGTGTGCAAGTAAAATTACAGGTGGTCGAACATCAAAAATCAAAGTAAAGATACATATATCATATCCAAGAGTCGGTAGTTTGCATCTTTTCCAAATTTTTAGAACTTACATTGCACCATAGCAGTAGTCGTTCTAAGTTTGAAATACTGACAGCCGATTTCGCAGTGGATGTTTAATTATAATCAAAAGATTATCTCTTATTGTCATCTTCTCAGTGTACCTAATATATGATTAACTCACCACCGCCTTCATAAGATTCATAAATGGCGAAACCTGCTTTTCCTGTAAATCCTGTAAAACCTAAAAATCGTGAAGTTGGGTTGGCTTCAATCCAAACAGTTTTTTATTTTGCGAAATCCTAGGAAACGAAACAATTGCAAGCTGACTCCTTTTTAATAATGGTTTAAATTTAATTAATGCTTTCAATCTGCTCACACGTATGAGTTGTCAAAAGCCATTGTTTTGAACATGTAAACCTCAAGTAAATGTCATTACACCAATTTACAAAAGTATTTATTAAATGTAAAAATCAGTACAAAATCGTACAAACTCAAAAAATCACTAAATTTTGCGTAATGATTTCGGGCTCTTAAAAATCAATATAATAGAAAAAAATCAGCACATCTACTGATCAAATCAGCGCATCTGGCCATCCTGCTGCGAGCGCACTCATGGCAACTTTAGAACAGTGTTGCCATGAATATTTTTAGTGGTAGCCAAATTCCTTTAAAAAAAGGGCTAAAAAAGAGCTAGAAAATGTCGTTGTGGCTAAAAATGGTGGCTACAATTTGTTACTTACATATACATATATAAGTATATACGCAAACATTTTCAATAAGTAATGGTATAGAAAAACAATGAACTCTGGAAAAAAGCAAATATTTTATCCAACCAAAAACCTTTATACACTTTTTGTATAAAAGGGGAAATATACGTACGGTGACCATCCGTCCTTTATTTTAAAGGACAGTCATTTATTTTAACCCCCTGTACTTTATATTTTTTTTTCAAAATAAAGAACGCCTTTTGTCCTTTATTTCTTAAACTGTCCTTTATACCAGCTCTGCATGTTTCAGAGGTAAATTTTTAATCTCAGAATATGAAAAATAAAAATGTCCCTTATAAATATAATGAAAACTTTCGCCAGTTTGTTTCGCACCCCACTTGAGGGTTTCTATTTAATCGATAACCTTTGTACAATCTATAAAGCATAGAGAAAGTTGTGCCCAGGATCGTGTTGCACGCTGAGCTTCCAGTTCCACTGAAAGAGAAAAATAAACCCCCTGCTGCACAGTGGTTCAAAACTGGTATTCATTCACTCCATTTTGCACTTAATTTGATTAATTTAAATTTTTTTTTATGAAAGCTTACAATATTTGCATGAGACCAGTTGAGCCTGATTTCTGAATTTTAATTTGATTATATTAAATTTTTTAGTGCAAAATGCAGAAAAAGTAGCAATTTTGAAGAAAATGTATTCTCCTGTTCCAGTTAATAAATGTTACATAACAAAAACTTGTTGAAAACAATAGTATGGTTCTCCCAAAACAAAAAAAAAATACACAAAAATTTAAAAAAATAACATCAAAAAATGTTCACCAAATTAATATTTTTTTTTTGGTTTTTAGTAAAAATTGGTGGAAAAATTAAGGCTGTGGTGAATCATGAACATTGAATTCCAATTTTTAACCACTTTGCGTTGGTTTCGTCTTGCAGTATGAGTAATGGTAAACGCATTTTGGTAGCAAAGGATGGCGAAGTCCTTGAAAAGGATTTGTACTGTAACTTGTAAGTATTTGATTGAAATTACGATATGGGCAAGGTACTTTTATCATACAAGTTGTATGTACGTATTCCCAAATCAGTTTGAAAAAAATTTCCTTTATTTTACGTTGGTTAATATGGTCACCGTAAATATACGACACCAGGTTGCTGGCCCCATCAAGTGATTGTACCATCAGGCCTGAAACATAACTCTTACCAGCATGCTGGTACAATATTAATTTCTATACAAATGAGGTTGACGAAATATCGAAATGATTAGAGCCGATATTTCATAATTTTTCTGCCATTTTGTTAAAAGATTGTTTTTTTTTTGTAATTCACAACTGCAATATCGTGAACTTAATCTTCCACAAACACGGCTTTGACTTATATTGTGCAAGAAATTTCCGCCAAAATACTTTTTACTTATAAAATTTAACTAATTTCACCACTCACGACACCAGAAGTTGGTACAATCACACCCAAGTACATACACGGTCAATCGAATTGATGGGCCATTTAACAAATTAAGCACATTAAGGGCAGTAAACTTATCTATTTTCAACTATAGTTAAATCGTTAATAGATAAGTTAAGAGCCTTAACACTTTTA
>NW_016157399.1:0-10438 GCF_001687245.7 Rhagoletis zephyria
CCCTGATCAGATTTTACCCCCGAGTACTCAAAAAGGTTTATTACTGTATCCACTGTGGTGTTTACCGCTGGTAAACGCAAATGAAGGTTAAAATTTAAAAACTTATTAATAAAATTTAAGTAAAATCTATAAAGTTCCCTTTTATTTTTCAATAAAACCTGCGCAACAGTTATTATTTTACGCCCTGTATATGATAAAATATTAATAACTGGAAAAAGGAGTACAAAAGAAGTACAAAACTAAGAAAGGAGAACATTTTCAGATATTTTTTTTGGGAGTACAAGGGAGTACATTACAATAAAAAGGAGTACGTTTACTCCCAAAAGCAGTACGTCTGGCAACCCTACCGGCAAATATAAGNCGAGTGATCTACAAGTTACAAGCCTACACATACATATGTACAATAGTAATTGCTACCGTATAAATTCAGGACATGCGTTTGCTTGGAAACTCCGTTAGTTAGGTGGTCATAACTTCTGCCAGCACATTCAATGGTCCATTACTCGGGGCTGATCCAACATGATGAGTAGATTTAAATGAGTCTCACATGCCACTGCATCTCGCTACAAGCTGTATATGAAATTCACTACTCGTCAAAGGATGTGCATTTTTACGTAAATTTGGTTTAAGTACTAGCGTTTTCAGTATTTAACAATTCATTATCATTTACTGTAATATAGCCAGTTAAACACTGAACTCTGATGATCTGTAATAGTATCTATATTAATAGAGAATCATTTGCAATTTTTTACACTTTCGTAGTTAACTTCGGTCACTATTATACACTCATGTCTTGTGCCACTCTGCCATAGAACGGTTGTTGCTCCCTTTCATACCACAGCAATTTTGTATACAACTTTTAATCAACAAATTTCATGCTCCTTCTCATTATCAACCCTGATCAGATTTTACCCCCGAGTACTCAAAAAGGTTTATTACTGTATCCACTGTGGTGTTTACCGCTGGTAAACGCAAATGAAGGTTAAAATTTAAAAACTTATTAATAAAATTTAAGTAAAATCTATAAAGTTCCCTTTTATTTTTCAATAAAACCTGCGCAACAGTTATTATTTTACGCCCTGTATATGATAAAATATTAATAACTGGAAAAAGGAGTACAAAAGAAGTACAAAACTAAGAAAGGAGAACATTTTCAGATATTTTTTTTGGGAGTACAAGGGAGTACATTACAATAAAAAGGAGTACGTTTACTCCCAAAAGCAGTACGTCTGGCAACCCTACCGGCAAATATAAGTTGTGCTGTGTGCTTTAATTCGAATTTTTTCGAATTTTCCAAAAATATTTTTAATTGAAACTTCTCAATCGAGTTCGGAGATGTTTGCGTTAAATATTTAACACCAAGCCATAAATATGTAATATGGTTATAGGTATCAATCGATGATTTTGAATAAGCTTTATTTTTTTATTACATTTAAGAGGGGTGCCACCTGTTTGAAAAGTCGAATATAATTAAAAAGTGTTGTGATTAAAATACTATGCAACAATTAAAATATTTTTGAGCTACTTGAAGAGAGTGGCCACCTGTCTAAAAAGTTAAAATCCAATTACACTGTGGGACAGCCGAAACCAGCCCGGACTTTGTTAACATTCTCTGAAAGTATACCCAGTTACCTCGTATTTTTATTTCATGGCCAACTAAAGTAATAAAGTCGAAAAAATAGTTAAAATAAATGTCTGAGCGAAATCAAAGTTTAAGACATATATAATAAAATTTCATGGGAAATATTTTTGTAGAACGTTTTAACACATAAGCTCGCGCCTAAAAGGCTCATTTTGACCCTTACTTCCCGCAAACAGCAAATTTGGAAGGTCGTTAGAAGATTTATATATTCTAAAAAATTATTCTCCGGGAAATTTTACTAGGGGTCTTCTGCCACCAACGTAAAAGCCCCTAAACATTTAAAATAAAAAATCAACAAAAAAACTAGTTTTTTACAAACAAAATTTTTAAATTTGAGTTTGGAATAACAGTTCCTTCTAGGCACAGATTTTTTGTCCCGATGCATCAGTTCGAAAATCATGTATTTTTTTTTACTTGCATCCCTAAGACAAATGGAGTGCCACACACAGTGATGGCAAATTTAGTCAGAAAGAAGAAAGTTGAAGAGTTGATTTTTTGGAAATAAAGATGAAATTCGATTTTTTCTAGAAAAATTCGATTTTATCCGAATTTTAGCAACACAAAGTNTGTGATTAAAATACTATGCAACAATTAAAATATTTTTGAGCTACTTGAAGAGAGTGGCCACCTGTCTAAAAAGTTAAAATCCAATTACACTGTGGGACAGCCGAAACCAGCCCGGACTTTGTTAACATTCTCTGAAAGTATACCCAGTTACCTCGTATTTTTATTTCATGGCCAACTAAAGTAATAAAGTCGAAAAAATAGTTAAAATAAATGTCTGAGCGAAATCAAAGTTTAAGACATATATAATAAAATTTCATGGGAAATATTTTTGTAGAACGTTTTAACACATAAGCTCGCGCCTAAAAGGCTCATTTTGACCCTTACTTCCCGCAAACAGCAAATTTGGAAGGTCGTTAGAAGATTTATATATTCTAAAAAATTATTCTCCGGGAAATTTTACTAGGGGTCTTCTGCCACCAACGTAAAAGCCCCTAAACATTTAAAATAAAAAATCAACAAAAAAACTAGTTTTTTACAAACAAAATTTTTAAATTTGAGTTTGGAATAACAGTTCCTTCTAGGCACAGATTTTTTGTCCCGATGCATCAGTTCGAAAATCATGTATTTTTTTTTACTTGCATCCCTAAGACAAATGGAGTGCCACACACAGTGATGGCAAATTTAGTCAGAAAGAAGAAAGTTGAAGAGTTGATTTTTTGGAAATAAAGATGAAATTCGATTTTTTCTAGAAAAATTCGATTTTATCCGAATTTTAGCAACACAAAGTAGATTTCAAAAATTCGCCGTTTTGGAGCTAAAATTCGATTAAAATTCGAATATCGAATTTACCAATCCCTACTGTGTGCATTACAGGCAAGATCAGCCAGCGACCATATACGTGTGCAGAAAATCGTGCTACAGATATTTTGGGGTTGATATACACAAAGACGTTTGTGGCCCTGTAAATAAAATATCAACTGGTTACGCACGTTACTTTTTAACTTCTATCGACGACAAGACTCGATACGTGTTTGTTTATTTTTTGCGACACAAGCATGAAGTGTTCGAAAAATTTAAAGAATTTAAATCTATGGCAGAATTCCAGACTGGGAAGAAAATAAAAATGTCGCGAAGCGACAATGGCAGAGAGTTCGTTAACAATAATTTTGACAAATTTTTAAAATACAATGGCATAGTGAGGCAATTGACAATGCCATATACGCCTCAGAAAACGGCGAGGCGGAACGGTTTAATCGCACATTAGTTGAAATGGCGAGGTGTATGCTACTTAGTGCGGGTGTTGAAGAGCCATTATGGGCAGAGGCGATACATACGGTAGCAAGAACGATAGAATACAAGATTGCGCATTCCCGCAGAATGACATTTGTGGCAACGGGTAAACAAAGAATATGGCGAAGAACAATGAGTTGACAGTTGAGAATTTGCAGTGAGAAAACGTGTTTTCTTCTCGATTCACTAATTTCTCAAGCCATCTTTGAATATAGCAAATTAAGCACTACGTTAACAATAAATATACAACCACTCTTGAAATGTGTTCAAAAGAATAGGTCTTATTAATTAGCTATTGAGAATTTTTGTGTTTGTATTGCAGGTGCCAAAAAAGTGATAATATCTTGTCGCAGCGCATGTTTTCCTGCAGAAAGTGGTCGATGCTTGCTTACCTCCGATTTTAATTTGTAATTTCAACGTTTTCAACTTAACATGTCGTGTTTAAAAGGGGTCCGTAAAGTGCTTCATGCATATTACGCTGGTGTCTAAATTGTATGGCTTCTCCTGCCGGCAGAACTCTACCCACTTTCTGGCCAATGCATCGTCGCGGGCTAACAAAAAAAAACTGCATTTGGGGGCTTTACCCCTACGGCTGCTGCAATTCAACAAACGACACGACATTTTATAAAGTTTCTATTACAAATAAAACGTTTTTTACTTCAGAACGAACGAATCACTTCGATTTTTCACTGGAAAGTACACAATACGTTTGCAATACGTTTGCACTTGTTTCTAAACAAAAAGTTTGTTTACGTATTGCCATAAATATCAAAGTCGGAAAAACCAAAGTAGCGGTTTCGGGAATGCGCCACCTTCAGTACATTTCACCATGATACGGTGGCATATTTGCGCAATCGGTCACCGATAAAAGCGTTGGATGATGTTACACCATACGAAGCATGGCATGGTCGTAAACCAACTGTAGGACACTTACGAGCGTTTGGGTCAATCACTATAGCACTCGACAAACGAAAAAACAATAAGTTGAAGCCTAAGGGTAGAGAGCATGGTTCAATAATACAAGGTTAGATAATTATTGACAGCCGCGGTTTGGCACTCCCTTAAAAAAGGTTGCATTTACCAAGAACAGAGAAAGGGGAAGAATGCAATCCCTTGTTGCGAAAATAGTAGTAGAAAAGTACGCAAACTAGGCAGTTAGTAGTGAAACTCCTTTTGTAAATTCTAATGTATTTGCAAGAAATCTGGCATTTTAAACGAAATATTGAACGTAATAGTGATATATCTACGTGAATTACGTGTTTTATGTGCTATTTAGCTGTATAAAAACTGCAAAAAGACTCAAAATTAAAATAATACTACTATGAGATTGATGTAAACATCCAATTTAAAAACAATTTATGTTTTCATCAGTTAAATATGCTTCATATGCATATACAATTAAACATATTTCAAAAAAGCGTATACTTCTATTTCACACCAAAGCTACACTATTTCCAAGTAAATTTGCAAAGAAGCAACACGGTGCCACTGCTAAGGCAGCNAAACTAGGCAGTTAGTAGTGAAACTCCTTTTGTAAATTCTAATGTATTTGCAAGAAATCTGGCATTTTAAACGAAATATTGAACGTAATAGTGATATATCTACGTGAATTACGTGTTTTATGTGCTATTTAGCTGTATAAAAACTGCAAAAAGACTCAAAATTAAAATAATACTACTATGAGATTGATGTAAACATCCAATTTAAAAACAATTTATGTTTTCATCAGTTAAATATGCTTCATATGCATATACAATTAAACATATTTCAAAAAAGCGTATACTTCTATTTCACACCAAAGCTACACTATTTCCAAGTAAATTTGCAAAGAAGCAACACGGTGCCACTGCTAAGGCAGCGGTGCGAGAGAGACAACTGCCAGTTTATCGAACCTTGTATTATTGAATCATGGGTAGAGAGTACATCTTAGTTGGATACCCCGATACGTCGAAAGCGTATCGACTATTTGATCGGTCGACAAGACAGTTAGTAATTAGTAGAGACGTACATTTTATTGAGTTATCAGAAGCGAAACAGTATTCAAATGAAATGCTTGAGATACAAGTAGTACTGAGGCGAAGTACATGGCGCTTACATCAGTTAGCCGTTTATCTGAAGCAGCTGTTACGTGTAATGAAAATTGAATGTCCAGATACAATCGTTATACATGGAGACAATTTAATCGCAATGAATTTGGAAAAGAATCCAGTGTATCACTCACGTGGCAAACGCATCGATATCAAATTTCATTACGTCAGAGATGTTTATCGTGCGAGCTAAATCGAATTGAAATATTTCAGCAGTAGTAATATGATCGCCGATGTATTAACCAAGAACTTATCTAAGCCTAGTCATGAGAAGCTTACTCACATGTTGGGTTTAAATTAAAGAAACTGTTTTTTTTAATGCATAAATATGTTAATTGGGCGTGTTGAAATGAAACCCTGAATCAATTCACATATTCATGCAACCTTGTATAATGGCAAATGTCAAAATTTGAAAATATAGCATCACCAGAAATTTACTTTACTTGTGTTTAGTTCTTCAAAGAGTACACATCAAATAAATCGAATTACTGAATTATAACGTAACGTGTGTGTGTGTTTTAACTTGGAACTGCTACTTCCATAGCGTAGAAATCTCTCCAACAAATTTCTGTACTCACAACTGGTAAAATTGGTGAATAAGGAGAAAGTTTTTTATACATATGTATAAATGAAAAATGAAAATGAAATGAATTTTACGTAAATAGTTTACCTATATAACAAATATAAATATAGTTAATAACAAATATAAATATAACAGAACAAAAAATTACACTGAAGATGGCACAACGCCGAAACCGGTTTGTCTTAAAGCTTGACAACACGGTTAAAAATTTCGGTTTTAATTTTAAACTTATTGGACTGCATATATGACCAAACTAAATTCAGTTTAAAATACAATCCTTCCAACTTCAAAAAAAAAGAGAGCACATATGTTGGGTTTAGAATTTAAACAGTTCGGTTTAAATTTTAAACGCAATCATTTTCATAATTAAGAATAAAAAAAACAAATCTTAAATTTTATGCTCCGTCTGATGGGGATTGAGAACCCGGACAGTCTTGGTAGCAAACCAATTGTATCAAGCATCTTTGCACACTCAGCTACAGCCACACATGTAAAGGCGCTTTCATATGATGAGTTTGAATCAACACCACATTTCGCTGTGTGCAAACTTTTTCTATTTCGGTTTAGATTTTAAACCAAATTTTCTATATGGTTGAAAATTTCTCAACTGGACCTCGGATTTCAGTCAAGTTCGAATTTTTGCGTGAAAATTTGTAGGTAGAGAAGTTTATAGATGTGAAAGGGATTCTGAGAATTTTTTTGAAAAATTTTAATTTTTAAAGTTTTTATAAGTTAATATATTTTAAAGCAATCTTTTTTCCAAAACTAATTTTTTCTTAAAGTATTTGACGAAAGTTGATGCAATTTTTTTTATACGCGTAGTGACATTACAGCTTAAAAAAAATATTTGGACAATATAGAAATTTCTTTTTTAATTTAAACATTATAAATATACAAGTTGCATTAAAAATATGTTCTCAATGAGTGTTTTCCATTTCGAGTGTATTTTCAAAAACTGCATTTATTCAAGAAAATATTTCTATTTCTATTTAGATTTTTTCTGTTTATTAAAAACTACCGCCTATGCGCGCAAGGTGTTCACTAGGAAGCGCGTACAGAAGCACACTAACAATTGGCTCATATTTGCGACTTTTAACATAACCTTATATAATAATGATGGCATTTGTGGTATTTTTAAGACATTTTTAGGTTAAGCTTGGTATGTGTTAAAATAATCTGATCAAGTCCATTTTCTAGCGCCATCAGTCAACCATAAGTATGTAAATTTTATGTCAAATAATTTTTTTATTGTGATTGTTTAAGTGTTCAACGTCGCACAGTGGTACAGCCCCATAAAGTTTTTTGGAAAAATAAAGCGGTCGGCGTATAACCTCAATGTTCCGTGTGCAACATTTATGGAGACAATAAAAAAAAAATAAAAAATTGGCGAAATCGATTTATTTTAAAGCATACCTCCCATATAAACCTAACCTCAAAATCGTCTTAAAAATGCAATAAAAAGTGCACCTATTCATATATAACTCCGAAATTTTGCCCATCTATATATTAATATGCTAACATAAATTTTGTCTGCGTTCGTTTGGCGATTCTACCGAACCGATTTCGAAACCAAGAACACCGTTGGAAAGACATTATTCCGTATATGAGCAGAGTTTTTATGGTTTCACAATTGGGCGAAAACTACGGCCAAAACCGTCGTTTAAACATTTTCGAATTGTGTAAAGATGTTGCTGCAACATGTTCAATTTGACATGTTTCGCATGTTGTTTCACTTCACATTCGAAATTAAGCTTTGAAATAAAGATAAATATGAAGATGAAGAAATAAATGATAATGATGAAGTCAAAAAAAATAAGGCAAAAGTGAAGATAAAGACGAAAATGGAGACAATGACAGATACATAAGAATTAGGGTAACTGAAAGGGTAAGAACATTTCTTAAATTTATGAAGTGAAACTTCTTTAGTGGCAGTTCGTTGGTTGGGAGTAAATTGTCAAATTCAAGGGGAATAATGCACATGGAAATGGTTCTCAGCGGTTTAGCGGTTTGAGAATAAAAACAAAAACAAAGATGCCTAGGGGTACAGGCAAAAACGAAGATCAAAGTAAATTTAAACACTTTAAGGTAAAGGTGAAGAGGAATATGCAAAAATAAATATAAATATGAAGAAAAGGATGAGGATGATCGCAATTGTTATCGATATAAAACTCGATATCTTATCGATACAATAATGGATATTGTTATCGGCATAATAATCGATTAAGTCATTGATTTTTCTATCGATTTATCATTTATATTGTTAAAGATATGTACAATAATCGATACCATGATTGTTATATTTATCGATGAATTAATCGATTTAACAATCGTTGTATTTTTCTATATGTTTATGGATATTGTTATCAGTATTTTTATCGACACAGTTATCAACAGGGTTATCGATATACTAATCGGAACATGGAACGTGATCACACTACATGACATCACATCACATTTTATCACATGATATGAAGAGACATCACATGATATTACATCACATAATATGATATCACATCACACGATATCACGTGACATGATATTATATGATATGACCTCACATTATATGGCATGACATCACATGATATGACATCGTATGATATGACATGGCATTACAGGATGTGCGTGTGTTTCGCATTTTGTTTTACTTCGTATTTGAAATTAAACTTTGAAATAAAGATAAATATGAAGATGAAGAAACAAGGGATAACGATGAAGACAAAAAAAAAGGCAAAAGTGAAGGTAAAGACGAAAATTGAGATAAAGGCGAAAATGGGGACAATGAGAAATACATAAGCATTAGGTTACATAAAATCAGCCATAAAGGTTCTGAAATTTATCGAATCATCGAAGTTTATAATTATCGAAATTTATCCATGCTTATTAAGTTATCGCAACGTATCGAATTATTCAAACTGATCAATGTTTACTGAGTTGTCGAAATTTATAGACACAGAAACTTAGTTGTCCAAATTTACGGATAGTTATCGAGCTATAAAAACGTGTGGGATTAACGAAATTTGTCAAGTTAAAGAAATGTATCAAGTTATCGATATTTATTGAATTATCATTATTTATAGACTTAACGAAATATATCGAGGTGTCGTAATGCATGGAGTTCTTTCAACTTACAGAGTTATCGATAATTATTGATCTACTGAAATTGGTTGGTTCAACGAAGCGAAGAAGAGTGTAACGAGTTATCAAAATGTTTAGATAGTTTTCGAAAAATGTGGAGATGTCAAAAGTAAAAATTTATAAAGGTATCCAAAGTTTTTACATATTTCAGTTATCGAAATTTATCGAGCCATCGAATTTCACAGTCATCGAAATTAGTCGAGTTAACGAATTTTGTTGAGTTATCGAATTTTAATGTTCTTGAAATTCATCGAACTATCGGTATGTATCAAATCATTGAAATTTATCGATAAACTTGAATGTATCGGGTCAATTCCAAGTCCTGCCGAAGTCCTCCAAAGACCTTGTCAGATAAAAAAAAATTAGTTACGTTTTAGCAGAAGATTGTCCGGTTAGTTAATTTGTACTGTATAAGTTTTGCTACATGTTAAGTTAGAAAACCTCTCCAAGGCTTCTAAAACTAAAAAAAAAGTCGAATGTCGACAGTATCTGGCACTCTAGTATGTTTGTAATAATCAGGGAACGGATTTTATGAAAATTGCCTTTTTTCTGCTAAAGAGAGAGACTATATTCGATTAAGAATGGCGACGATTTAGCTTTCCCTGATTCCATATATACACATCTGAAGTTGCCTTTTTCAAGATATTCACCTTTACTAACTTTAATTGTAAAGGGCAAGCCCTTAGATATTCCTGATAATATGAAAGTTTTAAACGTTCCATATTTAAGTTGGGCGCCACTTGTATCAACTCACGTCGAGCGCACGTTTAGTACGTTTAAGGCTTTTCTTCGCGAACATCTAATAAAAATGCAGCCAGAAAACTTCAAAATGCATCTTCTGGTTCAATGTTACTACAACTATAGAGATGAAAGTTTTGCGAGCTAAAAACTCAAATGGAGAAAATAAAAAAAAAGATTTAAAGTACAAATTTTTGATATAATGAAACTAATAAACATTTCCAAAATAAATGTATTTTTTGATTATTTTTCGGTTTTAGTCTTTATTTGGTACCTTATTTTGCCTTCTAGTGCCTTTTCCTGCCTATTTTCCCTTTTTATACCCGAGCGCACTTGTGCACAAGGGTATTATAACTTTGTTCACATAACGGTTGTTTGTAACAGGCAAAACGAATCGAGATAGATATAGACAAATGTATACATAAATGATCAGAATGAAAAGAGAAATCGATTAAG
>NW_016157399.1:10997-28579 GCF_001687245.7 Rhagoletis zephyria
CAAAACGTTGAAACTTATTGAAATCGAACTAAAATTACGGCCGCTTTTCATATAACAGTAAATTTCAGATATGCTTGAAACTTCAATATTTCGAAATTTAAGGACGCTAATTTACTCAAAATGGATACACCTCGGTTTACCATGTAGCGGTAGCTTTCGGAAAGGTGAAAAACATATATTTAATACTTGCGCCGGGTATTTAATGTTCGGCTCCGCCCGAACTTAGACTTTTTTACTTGTTTTTGTAGGTTTTCAGGTCCTAAAAATCCATTCCCTGGTTATAATGTTGTGTGTTAACTCCAAAAAAATGGAATTAATGGGATTATTTTAACACATACCTCCGATGCAAAACTTAACCTAAAAATGCCTTAAAAATTCCATAAGTGCCATCATTATTATATGAGGTTACGTTAAAAGTCGGAAATATGAGCCAATTTGTTAGTTGCTCCTGTGCGTGCTTTCTAGTGAACACGTTGCGTGCATAGGCGGTGAGCGTGCATGTTTCACGATGCTGCTGTAAGTCAAAAACAGAAAAGATCTAACAATTTTTTTTTACAAATATTTTCTCATGATATAAAAAAGAAGGTAGTTTCATTGTCACTTTTCGCGCGCTATATTAACTACCTGAGAATTAAGCATATTGTGACATTTCTTCCCAAAAATAATGATTTTAGTCCCAAAAATAATGTTTTTTTGTAAAAAAATAAATAAATCACAAAATAAACAGAAAGTTTGTCTTTGTTACGAGCAGCTAGGAAAATTTAAATTTATACATATGCACATCTTTATATTTACAACAAAAGCAACCAACGTCTTACGTGAAATTAAAAACCGCAAAAACTATTTAGAATTTAATATACATTTGTATTCATTATAAAGCCAATCATCGTAAAAGGATTTGAACACAATAAAGTCGATGTGCTCCGCAAACGTTAATTTGGAGTCAAATTTACGCCCAAGTAAGTCTTTAATTTACTTCGTACCTTGTAAGAAGAAGGATCGGATTTGTTCTTCATGTTGATAAACGATTTAGCATGTAATTTACTTTTCGTATATCCAGTTACACCTAATCGAACTTCATCGCAGAGCAATGGAGGGCCCTGGTGCTACGGGTACCCGATCAGTTCCCTTTGTGGAGGGACTATATGCTACCTCATTGCTCACGGTGAGCTCTTGGAATTTCAGTGCGAGCAGCGCCAACCTGCTATCAGATATTTTATTTTCTCATCTCTGTAGATTGATATTCTTCAAAAGATATTTAAATGCTTAATAAACACTTTTAAATTTGGTAATTGATCACGTCAACTTGGCATTTTTTATATGTACATTATTCTCTTCTAATAAAACCCAAATATTTAATAAAAAATCCCCATGCCCAAAAAATGATAATGTGGCAAAGCTATGCTTAATGTTTTCATCTGGAGAAATGTCAAAAATCTGCTTTATAGTCTAAAAATAGTAGTAATGAAACTACCTTCTTTATTGTATCATGTATTTTCTTCAATTAATGCAGTTTTCGAAAATATAAACGAAATGGAAAACACTCATTGAGAACATATTTTTAATGCAATTTGAATATTTGTGATGTTTAAATTAAATTTTTTTTTTCTTAATTATAAAAATATTTTTTTAAAGCTCTAATGTCACTACACTTACAAAAAAAATGTCATCAACTTTCGTCAAATACTTTAAGAGATAATAGGTTTTGAAAAAAAAAAATTGCTTAAAAATATATTTGCTTATAAAAACTTTGAAAATTAAAATTTCTCAAAAAAATTCTCAGAATCCCTTTCACATCTGTAAATCTCTCTACCAGTGCTGCAACAAAAAAAATTACCAAATTCCTCAAAAACAAATGAAAAATCCTCAAATCCAATCACATACTCAAAACATTCTTATTACAGATATGAGTATTGTGTACTACATACTATTTACAGTTACTTAGTATAAAAATTAATTACGTTCTCCAATTCAATTGGTACATTTGTTCTTACGGCTCAAACAAAGTATCACAGTTATTTTTTATGCCTTGGTTTGTATATAATATTGCTGCAACTATATCGGTGCTCAATCTGGTCCTCAAGTCAGTCCTACACATTTTTAAACTACTAAATATACGTTCTACTGAAGCATTAGAAAAGGGCTATATCAGTAATGCAGATGTAATTTTTTAATTTGGAAATTTATATGAACCTGAAGAATCTTGTAATTCAAAAACTGTTTTCCTATAATTTTCTGGATCTAATGAAGAATCAATATGAATATCCTTATGTTCAATGCGTGTTCTCTCCATTCGTTACCGAGATTTTCCAAGTTCAAAATAAGTTGAAAATAGAACGATGGAATGAGAAAAATTATCGATAACATTTTGAATATATATGCATATGCAGCAAATGCAGATGTGCTTAAGAGCGAAAAACACGACAAAAGCGGCTTGACAAACCAAGCGAAATACCCCTTTCCTTAAAGCTATTAATGTTGTGTGTGGGGGTGTTTGAAGGTTTGACAAGCCGTTTGAGGGAAATGTTAACAAAATAAAAATTTTTTGATTTTCTGGCCTCCATGTTGATGTTTGATCGAACACCTTACGTTGTGTATGATAAAATCGCCTCATTCGTAACGGAATTTTTACCGAATGAGGACGCAAGAGAACCAAACTCTTTCACAGTGGGAACCCAAAGAAAACTTAAATTCTTTGCTTGATTGAGCCATGTTTGCATGGTTTATGGCGAAATGGGAAAAGTAGGTTTGAAGAATGTTTGACAAGCAGTTTGTGTAGTGTATTTTGCTCTTTATAAAAGTTCGAAAAGCTTTTTGTTCAAAAATTTGCAGAGCGATTTACAAACACTTTGTTGTGTAAAACATGGTTGCATTTGTTATCTGCAAATATATCGAGAGAAAATTCCTCAACATCAAAATCCTCAAAAAATACTCAAGCGCAACCGAAATTCCTCACGTTTTGAGGAATTACTCACAAAGTGGCAACGCTGCTCTCTACCCACAAATTTTCACGCAAAAGTTCGAACTTGACTGAAATCCGAGGTCCAGTTGAGAAATTTTTACCCATATATGAAACCTAGAAACTAGAATTAAAACATTTTGGTTTGAGTTTTTAATCACGAACTTTTTGGACTAAAATTTAAAGCAGAATATATTAAAAATTGCTAAAACTATTCACTGGTTTAAAAGTAGACAGCAGTTTAAAAGAGGCAGCAGTCCCAGCGTGGTTTAAAAATTAACCCAAATTTTTTACCGTGAAGGGATGACGGAAATTCGTCCCAAAATCACTCAAAATAACTAATAGCTTATATTTAGCCCAATAATACTAGCTTAGAACCCATCCCGAAGCAGAAAAAACCCTCTTTTTCTACAAACAATTTTTTTTTAAATGGAGTTTGGCTGTTATTTCTTACTTTAATAGATTTTGTAATTGATTTATTAGAGACTTGTACGTTGGTGGCATGAAGTTTTTGCCTGAGAAGACCCATTAAAATTTTGTTAGGCCGATTCTGGAATACGGTTCGAACTTACTCAGACAAGATAACTGGAATCATTTAAAAAATAATTCCTCCGTTTAAAACTTATAAACCTTCATAAACTTGTCTGTTGCAGGCTAATGCTTGGTACAATTTTTATGGTTAAATTGTTGACAGGCTCAATTTCAAGTCCGCTTCTTCTGGCTCAAGTTAGCCTTAATGCTCCCTCTCGTGCATCAAGACACTTTTGTCCCCTATATTTGAAAGGTTTAAAGGTATTTTTGAACCACACGAGCCAGACCGTTGCTTATGCCAGGAGTTAAACTCACAGCCAGCATATTTGATATGACAGATTCGCTTTTCTGCATTAAGAAAGCGATACTATCCCCTCTCAATAAATGAGTGACTAAAATAGAGACATAATAATCAGCTGATGGATTTGGTTCTATTGGTGAATAGTTTTAGATCTCGACACTTAACGAACTCCTGCGTTTCGTGACACGGCGCAAAATTTTTTGAAAAATAAAGTTCCGTACATCAAGCGGACTGCGCCCCTCGTGCGGATTGGCGGGAGGAGGGCAGCCGTTGGGGTTAGTAATAATTTTCTAAAACACATCAGTCCTCTAACGAACTTCCAGATTTCCTTTTATGAGGGGTTTCCTGAAGTAAGATTCAAAAAATGGGTTAAAATGTTCTACGGAAATATTTCCCATGAAAGTTTTCTCCATTATATATGTATGTCATAACCTTTTATTTCGCTCATACATATATTTTGACTATTTTTTCCATTTTTTGATAACTACTTAGGCCGGGACATGAAAACTTTAGTACTTTATTGATACAAAAAAGCGCTTTTCAAAGTAAGCAAAGTTTTTGCTGTGTTACTAATTTTAAACAAAATTCAGGAATTAACACAGATGTTTTTTGGTCCATATAACACTACTAGAGTTACCCGGCCATGCCTTCTTGCTATGGCTCTGTCTAATACTAAAATGGAAATATAAATGACTATCAGAGGTGATTTTTTGAATTACACATCTATCCACTTGACGTTAATTTTCAGTCACGAATGTAATTCGGATATATCAATACGACTATTATCATTTTCGGTCGCTCGCTGGTCATCAGTGTGGTTTGCACGTGAAGTAGCTCGTAGCTCATTTTACTGACTTCTCCGACCGACGTCAGAATATCTTTACCCTGGTATTGTAATGAAAATTATAATCAGTCCGGTTCACTTGAATAGGTATAGGTACACATATTTTCCTCAAGACCTAAGCTTATATCTGGACTTGTGGGCATCAGATGAGTTTGTTTTTGATCTCGTTTTGAAGAATGATTAATTTTGAAGAAAAGTGGCGAAAACACCTTGATTATGTACTTTGGATTTTTTATCCACCTTTTTATCAAACTACACGAAAGTTATGGTTATTATTTTGATTCAGCTGAATAGGTACAAGGATGCGGCCTCCTTATGTGTATAGCAAAGTTATTAAAATTGCACTTAAAACCTTTTTAAAAATTTAAAGCAGAGCTGCTCACTCCTTAAGCACATGTAGTACATTTGTTTTGTTGTGCCCTGAAGTATAGGCACATACAGTGCCAAACAAAGGTATTGCCACAGAAAATTTTTCGCAATATCTGCAAAGTTTTTTATTCTAATTTATTTTCGATACGTTTTTATAAAAATATAGTTCATCCTACATCAAAAAATATAAAAACTAAATCTCTAAACTTTGTCCAAAACTCAGGAAAATTCAATAAATTTGCACTTTCTATTCAGATTAAAAAAAAACTCTAAGTATGCAGTTTTATAGCCCATCTAATTCGAAATCGTTTTTGCAAAAATCTTGAGTGCAAAGCGTAGTGTATGTTGTGCTTTGTAATTATTAAACGAATTACGAAATATTAAGTACTTGCAACGCCATTTTGTAACTTGCCACCAAAACTTTTTGGAAAATTACAAAGGGGATATAGAAATTTATTGGTTTCCAATCTGAATTCAATGTAAAGCCCTGGGAGCATCACATCGCGTAAAGTGGATGGGAATGCAGACATTTTTATAACGTCGGATTGCAGAAAAAAGAAATTTCGCGACCTTGATGGAAAATTTCAACAAATGTCCGTAAACTTCGCGAAAAAAAAAATATAAAAAAATAATAAATTAAAATCTCTGCATATTGCTACAATGGTGCTATCATTTATTAGCGCTTTAAAGTGGGACTATAAAAATTTAAAATGGTAAATTTGAGCTTGCAATATGATGTAAATATGTGCAAGGATTCCCCCCGCTAAATTTTGGAACCTTTTAGCTACTAGGTCGCTATCGTTTCTTAACGCACTGTGTTATTGCACATATATGGGAATACTCCCATTGTTAACAATTTTCATTCGCTAATCGTACAATAAAACTAAATACTTTCAAGCTTCATTTAAATAAAAAAAAAATTTAGTGTACACATAAATTTTGTAAATGTATTGTGATTTCACTTCAATATAAAAATTTTGAGCAGCACTGATTTAAAGGATAATTAGATCTATAACAGAGCAAGACTTTGCAAAGCAGGCGCACTTTCAACTGCAAAAAATTCAAAATGGAGGTCTTGACGGATCCAGGACTGAAGGAAATGCAAGTGTTTTTGACAGTGACAGGGAACAAGATCAACGGAAATAAGGTCAATTGACACTATTTCGCATACTGGTCAATTAACCTTATTTCCGTTGATTTTCAGTCTCTTTATATTTGTTTTGGTGAATAACTTTATTGAAATTTTTAATTTATAAATTTTGGTTGTTATATCTCCCTGAAGTATGTAGACCTTATTGTACTAATGCTTGAAATTAAAATAAATCAAAATTGAAAAGTAAAAAAGTCTAAGGTGGAGCCAGGGCCGGAATCAAAAATTTTGTATGACCAAGTATGATAGACATTTTATTTTATTATATTACATATTATATATAAATGAATTATATTTTTATAAATCATATATTTTGAGTCATATGTTTTTGTAAAACATACACCGTAGCAATTTTTAAATTTCAAAATTACATTTCTCGACTAAAAAACAAGATATTCGAGCTTACTCGACGGCACACAGTGTGCTTTTTTAACACTTCTTGCCAATTATTTGTAGCGCTTTCGTTAGAAGCAATACTTTGATATGAAACAAAATGGCTTTGAAAGTTAATGTAATTGTCTTTCAAGGAAAAAAATTGCCATTGAGCCACAATCACTGGTTGACCTTAAACAAATTGGTAAAAAATAGTGTTCTTCGAAAAACCCATGCAAAATCCAACGGATATATTAAGAAAAAAATTTTTTTGTATTTTTTATTCTACTAATATTATAGATTTAGAGACGAGAAACACGACAACATTCAACCCCTCAATTTGAAAAATGCATTACACATATTTTGCTTTTTTTATGATTTGCATGCAGCTGTGCATCCTTCACACAATTTTATATCCCTCGAACAATAAGTGCAATTCAAGACCTTTAATTTGAACCAAGAAGCCTCTAGGCATTTTTCAAATTAAGGTGTTCAAATTTGTTTCCCAATTTTGAACAGTGTAATCGTGTTGCTCGTCTCAAAATCTATAATACAAGTATAATAAAAAATACATAATTTTTTTATTTTGGAATAAATCCCGTGGATTTTGCATGTTTTTTCTAAGAACACTACTTTTGACCAACTTTTTAAGCTCAATGGCCACAATTGAAAGGGATTTACTTCATCTTTAAAAACTATTTTGTTTCGCAACAAAATGCTGCCTCTGTCGAAAGCGCTACGATTCGCATGCAGTGTTCAAAAAGCAGACTGTGCGGCTTGTGAAAGGACAAGAGATGTATTTTAAAATGCTGTGCATATTTTTCAGATATAAGTTCAGCGACAAAAACTACTAGAAATGGCAAACTTCATATCAAAACAAAATTTCAATTAGCACGAAATTGTTCCGGAAGTAGAATCACAATACCAAGAGTGTAATTGAAATTCCTAACCAAACTCAGGTTTCTCGACCGACTTGGATTTTATCATAAACGTGTTTCTTGCTAAATAGTTATTGCAAAACATCACTTTTAAAAAATTGTCTTCTGTATTTACTGATTTATCTAAATTACTGTTATATGTACGGTGACCATAAATATCGATTCAAAATGAAGGATAATTTTTCAAAAATCTGCCTACATATATTTACGTAGGATAAAAATATCAAAAGAGTATTTATGATTCTAAATTCTTAATACATTTTAAACTTTAAAAACGCATCACATTTTCTTCGTCGATATTAATCTTTTTTTACATGAATATTAATAAAAGTATAGTAAAACATATTATAATTACAATAGCTTACACGAATAGTGAAAATCTATAAAAGATTATTTTATAGGCAAATTTTGAGTCGTTCAAAACGAAAACAATACCCGTTTTTGTTTTTTTGTACGTTTCGCAGTTATTTGTCAAAAATCGACGTCACGAATCGACGTAACCGACGAGTTACAAAGGTATTCATGTGCCCTTTACAAAAATATATAACTTGTGCAGATTGCGCTTTATTGCATCTACATTTCTAATCCGATTTTCATTATCTTTGACTCAAAATTTGCTGTAATGATATATATTCTTTATCGAATTTTTAAACTAATGAAAAAAATAATAAAATAAAACTGCGTATTTGATTGAAAATCTCACTTTTTTCGACTTTGACGACAAAATGCAAATGGTCGCCGGTAGCACTAATAATTTTCATTGAATTCGCCACAAGTTATATACTTTGGTAAGAGGCACATCGATACCCTTCGAGATGTAAGTCGCTTACGTTGACTGGGAGATTTTTTCATGAGATATTGAAGAAAAGCTACGAAAAGTACCAAGAAACACTTTTTTTAAAAAATCCATCCATTATCCGATAATTTTAAAATAACAAATAAAATGCGGGACAAATGCAGGACACTTGGAAAAAAGCAGTACATTTTCAGGTTTTTCAGGTTTGAAAAACTACGCAGGACCGACCTTTGAAAAACAGTACGGTCCTGCAAAAAACAGAACGGATGGTCACCGTAGTTATATGGGATGTGGGCGTGGTTATTGTCCGATTCGTTCAGCCATTTGGTATGTGGTGCCAAGGCTAACAACTCTGGCAAGTTTGGGAAAAATTAGTGCAGCGGTTACCAAGATATACACATGTAATAATAAGTGGGCGTGGCTACGCCCGTTTTCCAAAAGTTTATAATATTCTTATTTTAAATAAGCTTCAATAGTTACTAAAATATCGTATTTCGTATTTCTGGAAACTACCGTTATATGGGAAGTGGGCGTGGTTACGGTCCGATTTCGCCCATTTTCAATATCAGCCTACCTTGGGTAAAGGGCAATCTACATACCAAATATCGTTGAGATATCTAAATTTTTTCTCGAGGTATCGTGTACACGGACGGACGGACGGGCAGACAGACATGGCTTAATCGACTTCTCTTTTCATTCTGATCATTTATGTATACATTTGTCTATATCTATCTCGATTCGTTTTGGCTGTTACAAACAATCGTTATGTGATTAAAGTTATAATACCCTTGTCCACAAGTGCGCGCGGGTATAAAAAAAAAACAAAGCCTTTCAAACCCATCTCTTAATTATTAATTTAAATTAATTAATTATTCATTTAAATTATTTAATTTTAACTTGTTAAGCCAGTGAAAAATTTCTTCAAAACCTCAAAAATATTCTAAATGTATAAAACATGATACAGCAAAGAAGCTAGTTTCAATAAACAACTTTTGACTGATAAGAAAATTTTTTGAAGTGTCATAAATTGTGAGAATTATTAATGGCCTTGCCACTTTTATAATATTAAAACAATAAATCGGAGTATTTTCTATCTCATATTTATACCAATGTAATAACATTTCAAATCAAAAACCATTATCAGTGCTTGGTAATTTTTGAAGTGAAACTTCTTTAGCGGCGGTTGGTTGGTTGGGAGTAAATTGGCAAATTCAACGGAAATTGCACACGGAAATGGTGCAACGGAAATGGTGCAACGGAAATGGCGCAATGGAAATGGTGCAACGGAAATGGTGCAATGGAAATGGTGCAACAGAAATGATGCAACGGGGCTGAAACAAGTGCTTCTTGTGTGTATGCATATGGTATACAACTAATAAAAGGTTAAAGAATAACACTTAGAAAAAGACCAATACAAGAATGAAAGTTATGGTGAGTACATATATACATAGATAAAGAAAAGGATAAAGGCAAAGGTAAAAATAAAAACAAAAACAAATATGCGTAAAGATAAGGGCAAAAAGGAAGAGCAAAGTAAATTTAAACGCTTTACTTATATATATAAGGGCAACGGTGAAGGGGAATAAGTAGATGAAGAAAATTATAAATATAAAAGTAAAAACAAAGAGGAGGATGAGTATACCGATAAAAGTAAAGATGAAGATAGGGGAAGAAAAATTAAAATAAAGGTAATTAAAGAGGAAAGGATATAGAGGGAGACACAGAGACTCAATCTGGGAACTATTTTGGAAATTTAGCGATTTTTGGGATTTTCGAGACTTATTGATGAAATAATCGACATCTTTATCGGTTTTGCTATCGATTTTGCTATCGATATTTATAGACTTTGTTATCGACTTTGTTATAGCTATTTATCGATTTTGTTATCGATATTTATAGACTTTTTTATCGATATTTATCGATTTTATTATCGATATTTATAGATTTTGTTATCCATATTTATCGATTTTGTTATCGATATTTATAAAAATATATTACTTCTGGTGATCAGGTAGCATGAATTTTATGAAATGTCATAATTTTATTGAAAGTCAAATGGTTAACAACAACAACGAATGTCTTAAATGGAACTACCTTCATTTTTGCATCATGGTTTAAACTAAAGATTTCTTAACACTCTTTCGTTTGAAACCCATATTTTAATATTTCATATAACCTGTGTAAAACTTATCTCAATACGATTTTTCAAACAGGTGGCAACCCCCTTCTAAAATATTCACAAATACATAAATATCCTCTTAAATCTCTTTCGTCTGCGATTGTGATGAAATAAGTTGAATTTGATTGCCACGTGACCAACTCTCTTAAATATACATAGTTTAGAAATAAACTAACTAACTAACTAAATAATTTGAATTTATCTTTTTAAACAGGTGGCAAACCGTTTGAAACACCTCTAAAATATTCTAAATGTTTAAACTAAAGATTACTTAACACTTCATCGTTTAACACCCACATTTTATAATCTAATATAACTTGTGTATAGTTTAATTAAATTCGTCTTTTCAAACAGGTGGCAATCATCTTCTAATTATTTTCAAACTAAATCTTTCTTAAACCTCTTTCGTCTGACACCCATATTGCCTTAATTAAAATTAATTTGGTTTCTTAAACCCTTCAACATGTGCTTAAGAAGTAAGGCTCTTGCAAAATCATTTCGATTGATACCCGCATTGTAATAATTTATTTAACTTTTAAATTAATTTGAATTTAATTTTTTAAACGGTGGCGAAATCGGACGAACGGTGCAGATCTGATGCCCTAGACACAAAAAAACCCTTCGCTTATCTACATATACATATATATTCAGCCTCATTGCGAGTGTCGCGTCGACTGCAAGTTGTTTTTCGAGAGTCCGAGTCGTATCGATAATTGCATGGCATTGTCTAAAATTTCGACTCGACTAGACTAGACTAGACTTTGGTGGACTTGGGCGAGCCTAGGATATTGACAAAAAATTTTCACATTTCACACAGATTATTTTTAGAGCATAATATATTTTTGCTATTACCAATCGAACTTCTAAAAAATCGAATTTTCGGCCCACGCTAATATGTATGTTTGTATATAAAATGATAGCCGTTTTCGTTGTTCGGATTTAACTCAAAAACGACTGGATAGATTTCGACAAATTTTCGGAGGCTATACCTTCCATATGTATGTGGTCATATCACAGGCTGCTAGAAAACTTGCTAGGAGGCACTGGAATCGAGTTATTCATAAAAGTCGTATTTATATACCGATTTCGTTCAAATTCAAATTATATGCTACTTGTATGAAAAATACGGTGACAGGTAATAAGATCAACGGAAATAAGGTCAATTGACTTTATTTCCCTCCCTGGTGCGAGATAAAGTCAATTGACATTATTACCTTTTTAAAAACGAAATAAAATCAATTTTTTCGCATCGTGTTTTTACATATTCGTAATTTAAATTCTTTTTTAATAGAATCAATTGGTGGTAGTTCATGATTGTGTGTGGATTACTATCACAACAATGATGGATTACTATCCATTTGAGTGAGGAAATAGCGTCAATGACTTTATTTCCAAATTTTTGTTGACTTTATTTCGCTTTTGAAAAGGTAATAATGTCAATTGACTTTATTTCGCACCAGGGTGGGAAATAAAGTCAATTGACCTTATTTCCATTGACCTTATTACCTGTCACCGAAAAATACGTCTACGAAAAATGGACCCACTAGTTAAGAGTTATTTAGAAAATTCGTTTTTATTGTACAATCTAGTTGAAATTCATAATCAGTATTCACTTTATGACAAGCAATACTTTTGAAAAAATTGACCCAATAGATGGCGCTGCAGACGAAATATATAGGAACCCCGCATGTCTGGTCTGTTTGGCCTTATGTTTATGTTATACGAATTCAGCATAGAAAGAGCGCAAAATGGTGTAAGGCCACCTTTGTCTCACGCTTTCATACACCCTAAATGCGATCTTGCAAATTGTCCGGGGTGGCCATTATTGTAGCAGTAAGACCCATAAAATCCAGTTCATGGATCAAAGGAATCCCTGGTCATTCAGATAATCCAAGCACATCAACGCTCACGGGTGTATTAAGAAGAAATGTTTGCCATTTAGGAGGCAGCACGAAATCTTGATCAAAGAAGAGAGAGAACAAACGAAATTTTTCTTCTGTGACAGTCAGTAGAACTCCAAAAAAAATCGATTTTCACAACATCGATACTTTTATAATAATTGTTGATGAAGATCGATTAAAATAGAATTTTTAGTAAAAGCTGTTAGTTGCAATTTACAAAACCTAATTTGGAGATTTCTTTACAAAAATAAAAAAATTTGGCACTAAACCAATTAATGTGATGGACAAAAAAAAAATACGAAATACACCCGAAACAAAACTCAGTGTAGGTTATAGGTTGCGTCGGGTATAACATGAAAATAGGTTTCTATTAGTTCCTGAACCCTCCATTTTTATTTTATTTAAAAACAACCATTATGTTCGTACTTGATGCATTTATATATTAATAGCTTGACTATTTTTCGTCTGATAGAAATCAAACATGTTTTGAAAACGGAATTTAGAGTTCCTTTTTGGTTATTGTTGTTTCCGACAGGGTGGGTGTATCATGTATTTTGGAACGAATTTTCGTCAGCCCTTGACCAGTACCAGTACCATTTTTCGTTCTGGATAATTTTTGTTGGTTGATCGTATTTGTACTCCTTATTAACTGCAGTATATTTTGCTTAGCTGCTCATCCTTCTTTGCACGGAAATACTTGTGCACTTAACCGAAAAAAACACTTAAGCGAATTTTCTTTACTACTTCAATGAGGAAGGTATCCGAATCCCTATGAAACCAAATAATGGAGGAGCACTTAGCACGTAGAAATTACTGCAAGCGAAATGTTTACCGAATGATATCTAATTATCTATATAACTACATAAATTGATAGCCATTTTCTTTGTTATGCAAGATGAGCAAAATAAATAAAAGCTTGTAAAATTAGGTAATTGCAGGGCCAGTGTAGATAAACGTAATACCATCTTTGATAATTGATAATAGTTGCAAGGCAGGTATCGCTAATGTGAAGGTATGTTGAATGAATCTATCGGAGCAGTTTCCTTATAAATGTTAAAAATACATAATATAAAAAAAAAACTTTTTAATACACAACGCTTTTATAAATGGACTAAAAAGTAGAAAATAATAATTCTCAGTCCCATAGAATTTGTTTTGATAACTTTTGATTTTGAAATTTTAGCAAAAGTCATTATAAACAATTTATGAAATTGAAAATGAAAAGCGTGGGGCGCATGTAATACACTTGAATTGATATGAAAAGTAATATATGAATGTATGTATGTATATGGGTATATGAATAACGACCGCTTAAAGTCGATCTCAAATTTCTCTGTAGAAACTTTAGGTCTATGTTATGTAGTTTGACTATTGTCAATTAAATGTAATGCTTTATATTGCATGCGCCCCACGCTTTTCATTTTCAACCTCATAAACTGTTTATAATGACTTTTGCTAAAATTTCGAAATCAAAAGTTATCAGAACAAATTTTATGGGACTGAGAATTATTATTTTATACTTTTCAGTCCATTTATAAAAGTGTTGTATATTAAAAAGTTTTTTCGTATTATTTATTTTCTACTTTTTAGTCTTGTCTGTATAAAATTTTGCAATAGATATTAAAATAATTCAACGATATTAATATATTGATGTACACACATGCACACACATATGTATGTACATTAAAGTGGTCCAAAAATGTGTGTAAAAAAAATAAGGTCGGATTTTCAATTCCGCCACCCCCTAGGATTGTTATATACCGAAAAAATATACCCATATTTTTTTATTTTGAAATCAAAAAATATTTAGGGAGTGCTCAAAGCGCTCAAAGTTTTCCATGTATTTTATATGGAGAAAAAACAATTTTTCGTAGAAATGGTATAAAACTCTTGAAAATCAATATTTTTCGACCGTAAAACTGTGGTACTCTTCAGGAGACTTCCAGTATTAATATCCAATTGTTTATTTAACCATTTTTTATGATTAAAGGTTTTTTTTGGTCCCCCATTGCATTTTCTAAGGGCTTTGGAGGACCTATAAAATATAGTTACCATGAAAAAATTGTTAAAGAAACAATTGAGTATTATTACTGGGAATCTCCTGAAAATAAAATCGATCGAAAAATATTGATTTTCAAGAATTCTACACTATTTCTACGGAAAGATGTTTTTTTCCATATAAAATACATGGAAAACTTTGAGCGCTTTGAGCACTCCCTAAATATTTTTTGATTTCAAAATAAAAAATGGGGGTATATTTTTTTCGATATAGATCAATCCTAGGGTGTGCCGGCATTAAAACTCCGACTTTATTTTTTTGGACCACTCCAATGTACATACATACGAGCACCAATTAATTGCATTTAAAGAAATGGCGTGTTCTCCATTTCCGCTGTAGCGTACGTTGTCCATAGGGCGACATCTACCTCTCGAACCAACTGGGTCGATGTCTATAGGAACTTTGCAAAGAAAAGCTTTTATAGCTGTCTGGACACACAACATTAAAAGTTTCTGGACACACGATATGGAAAGTTTCTGGACAAACAACATTGAAAATTTCTGGACACAGAACATTGCAAGTTGATAAAAGCGTTGTAATAATGCCGCTGATGTGCATTTTAGGGTAGGTATCCTAAATGTGCACTTAAGTTTTGTAGTATATGCGATGCTCAATAGGTAGATGAATTGTTGTGGCTTGTTTTTGCTGGCAGGTAGAAATCCGTGATTTTTACCTTCTTTGTTTTTGTAGTTAGTGTATTCCCTTCCATGTCTATCCTTAATATTTTGTTGTTGTCATTTTTCTTCTCGTACATTAATTTTAGAGGTTCAGTACGTCCGATATAGTATTTATTTGCTCATTTATTAATTGTCCTTTGAAGGTCTTCCGTTTATATATTTCCATATTTTCTAATATATCCAATCTTTGTCCTTTATGTTGTATTTATGGAGAAGTTCTGCTCTTTGTCCAATCTTCATTGGAGCGCATTTATTTTTTATCATGTGATTTGCGAAGTTCGATTCTGTTGTATGCTCTGGTTTTCGTGTTTTCTTATTATAATCCCTTATGTGTTCTCGATACCTTGTCCTTATATTTCATCCTGTTTGTCCTATGTAGCTGTATCGGCACTCGCAGCTTAACTTATAAACGCCTTGTTTATCTAGCGGGTCTTTCTCGTTTGTTTTCTCTTTCAATATTCTTCCCACAGTGTTCCTTGTTGTAAATAAGACTATTTTCAAACAGGCACCTAATTGGCAATTAAGAACCTTTTCACCAATTTAAGCCTTAATTTTGACCCAATTTATCATACAAAAATTCAATTTATTAATTGCCAATTAATTATTAATGTGCAAATAATTTGTGTCAGATTCTCTATGCAATCCTGCTGGTATGTTTAATTTTGCTTGGAGGTATGTTTATTGAACAAAGAGCAATCAGCTGCTTGTTTCTGTCCTTTTACAGCTGATATTCCATAAGGGATGGAGATTTAATTATAAAATTGTACCTAATTTACGGAAAGCTTTATCTAAAAGTGGATGGATGTACCTAAAAAGTAAATATGTATTTTCATATTAAGAAGATAGGAGGATAAAAATTCCCATCGATACCACATCAACTTCTGTACTCACATTAAACAAATTTTGGCTATGAAAAGAATCTCTTCGAGCAGCGCTAGACAAAACTATGTTGTAGAAATGGTGAATTACTTTCCTCCCAGTTCTCCGATCTGACGTTTAAAAATTAATATTTTCCGTCTATCTGGCGAAATCAACTACAGTTGCGTTACTTTGACCACCTTTTTGTATCATTTGTATGCCCCTTCACAAAGGAGGGAAGGTATTGGACCAGTTGCCCGCAACAGAAAATGCATTGAAATGTCAATAAAAATAAGAACTGATTTCCTGAGAAGTGATTTGGCTACGTTCCAAATGTACCTAAAATTGTGGTTTTTGTACCGAATGCACTTTCAAACTAAATACACGTACGATTGAACCAACTTTTCCAACACTGTAGGTAATCCAGCAGCTGATTTCGTATCGCTAATTGCGCAGTTGACGTATGTGTGAACACAAAACTCAATTCCGAAATTTAAAGCTTAATAACCTCAGCTAATTGGAGTGCAATGGGGTATAGTCGTTGCGTTGGGTATGCAGTTATAGTTGCATGGCTATACCCAATCCCGAATCTTGCGTCCTCGTTCGCGCACTCGGGGCAACGTGAGCAACCCATGTGAGAGATGCGGTAACCAATCCGAGTGGAGCCCTGGATCACGGCAGAAAGAGAGGAAGCTTCGGTGGGGCCACTCCGACTTATTTGGTTTAAGGGCTCACTGAGGTCTGCAGCGTCAGTTTACCAGTAGGTGCGGCTGCAAGCGGGTGTCTGCTTGGAGCAAGCGGCTCGCTATATAAATGTGTATTTGGTTGCGAAACCACCCCCGTCCCTGCAATGGGTTGTGCGCTGGGCTTGGGACCCGCCAAGGCAAAGCCTCGGATGAGACCCCCACTTATGATGACGACCACGGCAAATATTTAAAGGACGACGATTTGAGGGAATGCACCTGGAATGTCCGGACCCTTAATAGGGAAGGTGCCTCTGCACGGCTAGTTGATGTTCTCGTAAGGACAAAAGCTGACATCACCGCCATCCAAGAAATGCATTGGACGGGGCAAGGCAAGCAACGTCTGGGGCCTTGCGACGTCTACTACAGCTGCCATGTAAAGGAGCGCAAATTCGGAGTTGGATTTGTGGTGGGAGAGAGACTCCGTCGCCGAGTACTGTCGTTCACCCCGGTGGACGAGCGTCTAGCCACAATCCGCATCAAAGCGAGATTCTTCAACATCTCGCTCATCTGCGCCCATGCCCCGAAGGAAGAGAAGGATGAGGTATCCAAGGACCTCTTCTATGAGCGCTTGGAGCGCACGTACGAGCGCTGCCCCCGTCATGATATCAAAATCGTGCTTGGCGACTTCAATGCCAGGGTGGGCAAAGAAGGGATCTTTGGAACCACCGTCGGAAAATTCAGCCTCCACGACGAAACGTCCGACAACGGATTGAGGCTGATCGACTTCGCCGGGGCCCGAAACATGGTAGTATGCAGTACTAGGTTCAAGCATAAAAAGATCCATCAAGCTACCTGGCTGTCTCCGGATCGAAAAACGAGAAACCAAATCGATCATGTTGTGATAGACGGAAGGCACGCTTCCAGTGTTTTAGACGTACGCACACTCCGAGGCCCAAACATCG
>NW_016157399.1:28604-29739 GCF_001687245.7 Rhagoletis zephyria
AGACCTTGTAACCTATGCTTAGAAGGCTGATCCCGCGGTAGTTGGCGCGAATGGCGGGGTCACCTTTCTTGTGGATTGGGCAGAGCACACTTAAGTTCCAGTCGTCGGGCATGCGTTCATATGACCATATTCTGCACAAGAGTTGATGCATGCGCCGCCATACCTGAATAGCTCAGCTGGCAGGCTGTCAGCTCCAGCGGCTTTGTTGTTTTTCAGCCGCGTAATCGCTATTCGTACCTCGTCATAGTCAGGCGGTGGGACAGCTACTCCATTATCATCGACTGGGGACTCGGGTTCGTCTTCTTCCCTACTTTCAGGGCTGCTGCCATTCAATAGGTTGTAAATGTGTTCCCTCCACAATTTAAGTATATTCTGGCCATCGGTCACTAGGTCGCCATTATTGTTCTTACAGGAGTACGCCCCGGTCTTTAAACCTTCCGTAAGTCGCCTAACTCTCTGGTAAAATTTTCTTCCTGTCGGCTAGCATTTCAAGTTCTTCGCGCTCACGTATTTCGGCCTCTTCTTCTTATTGCGAAAAACACGTCTCGCTTCCCTCTTCAGATCCCTATAGCGGTCCCACATAACGCGCGTTGCGCCCGATCGCAGCGTGGCCCTGTAGGCGGAATCTTTTTTCTCTGCAGCTTCCTGACACTACTCATCGTACCAGTTGTTCTTTCGGGCTCGCTGAAATCCGACTACTTCTTCGGCGGCGGTATTTAATAAGCGGGAAATGTGGTTCCACTGCTCGCATATGTCGGTTTGTTGAAGAGTGCTCTCTGAGAGCAGGTGTGAGAGTCGAATAGCGAAAGCGCTGGCTGTCCGTTGTGATTGCAGCTTTTCGGCGTTAAGCCTTCCTTGCATATTTGGGCGCACATTTTTAGCTGCACAGAGGCGGGTGCGTATCTTGGCTGCAACAAGATAGTGGTCCGAGTAAAGACCTCTCCGAGCCGTTCGCCACAAAACGGGGTTTCAGACAGGGCGACTCCCTTTCATGTGACTTCTTTAATCTGATGTTGGAGAAGATAATAAGAGCTGCAGAACTGAACCGCTCAGGAACAATTTACTACAAGAGCGTGCAATTGCTGACTTATGCCGATGACATCGACATCATCGGTAACAAAAACTGCGAAGTCTG
>NW_016157399.1:30017-32216 GCF_001687245.7 Rhagoletis zephyria
CGCCCTGGTATATGGCGCAGAAGGATGGACAATGCCAACATCCGATGAGGCGGCCCTTGGAGTGTTTGAGAGAAAGATTTTGCGGAAGATTTATGGGCCTTTACGCGTTGGCGACCGCGAGTACCGCAGACGATGGAACGATGAGCTGTATGAGCTTTACAACGATATGGACATAGTGCAGCGAATTAAAATACAGCGGCTCCGCTGGCTTGGTCATGTCGTTCGAATGGACACCGACGCTCCAGCTCTGAAAGTATTCAACTCGGAACCCGCTGGTGGTAGCAGAGGAAGAGGGAGGCCCCCACTGCGATGGAAAGATCAGGTGGAGAAGGACTTGGCTTCACTTGCCGTTTCCAATTGGCGTCAGTTGGCACAGAGGAGAAACGACTGGCGTGCTTTGCTGAACTCCGCCAAAATCGCTTAGGCGGTTACAGCGCCAAAAAAGAAGAAGAAGAATTGGCCTGTTTGAACATAGTCTAATGTCTGAATGTCGTACTTATGAAAGAATTTGGCAAGTTTATACGATGTCTTTCCCGTGTAAGTTAGAACTGTCCAAGTTTTTTTTTTATTATTTTCCTCTTTGCTTGTCTTGTTGATTTTGTGTCCTTTCTTAACAACCAGGCTTTTCTTATATCCGGTTTTTCCGCAATGGCATATATTGTATCCAGTTCGCTCTTGCAGTCTTCTTCCGTTAGAGATTTCCTTTCAAGCCTCATTGTCTTTATGCTGCAACTAACAGAATAATCCAGAACAAAAAATTACACTGAAGATGGCACAACGCCGATACCGGATTGTCTCCAAACCAAATTTGACAAGAGCTTATATATTAGAGAGCTTTAAAACGCTGTACACTTAGGTCTCTTTTTATGCGGTACATGCATTCCTCAGAGACCCGCATACAAGAAAATCGGCATAAAAAAGTTCTTTGCTTTCATACAAAAACAAGGGATGCGTTCCAGCATTTTCAAAACCCGCATAAATCCAGACACTCCGTTTAAAAAAAAACGCATAAAAAATCCAGTGGGGCAATATTAAGCAAAAAAAAAACAGTTTATTTCTTCACTTCAACACTTATTATTCCATGTAAAACTGGACATTAATGAAATAAATAAAATTTTATCTGTATTTTAACCAAAAAAAAACATACCCAATAAATACATGAATTATGGAAAAATACAAAGACAAATTATTTATCAGAAGCATCGTCTCTTACACACCGAAAAAAAGTCATATAAACTCTCAAAAAAGCAAAATCTCTACAGCGAAAAAATGTTTTGAAAAACCGCATAAATTCAAATCCGCATAAAAAGAAACCTAAGTGTATAACAATTTATTTTAGACTCAGCTCAATGGGAGTTTTCATCGGGTAGAATTTAAGAATTTTTTATTTTTCTCAATTGTTTTAACTTTGACCATCGCTTATTTGAAATAGTAGGTACTATGAAAGTTGCCAAATATATAGTATTTATCTAAAAGACATTTATTTTCGAATAAATTGATACAACCTAATGCAATTGCATACACATTGTCGAAGTTAAGCAATTTAAGCAAAAATGCGGCCTTCAATTCATTTTGTGTGTATGTACCGGACTTTTAGATTTTTTAACCTGTGTCTAAAGAATTCATCAATATTTATTCAAAATTGATATATGTATGCAATGGCTCTTTAGCACAAAAATTTGGTTTTAGTAAAAAATTTGGGAAATGGGCGTAGCTCTGCCCACTTATATTCTATACTAATTATATAATAGAGTCCAGCGCAAGTGTATTTGCCGCATTTCGTTCAATAAGTACTCCTTGCATTGTACTCTACTCCCAACACATTGTTACTATTTTTCCGCATACATACCCTACTTGGCGTTGAGAGAGTAAATACTTAACGTACTTGCTATTACTCCACCAAAGTACGTACTCTACTTTCTCTCATCGCGTACGCGAGATATTTGCTGCTGCCAAAAGGGAGTAGCAAATCTACTCTCTGTATACTTGTAGTACGGTAAGTACTTGCGTATAAAATTTCAATTCTGGTTGTTAGCCTACTAGTTGATATCGATTGCAGCGCTGGTCAGTGAAATTGAAAGAGTAAAAATAGAATATGGAATTTGACGATGTAAGGAAATGTTTACGGCCTTATTTATAAAAAATAACGTAGATTTAGACAGTTGTTTAATGTGACATTTTCATAAAACTTTTGTATTC